>NW_027185438.1:1138009-1146921 GCF_022577435.1 Embiotoca jacksoni
ATTGAGGAACCATTATTGAAGTCAAAGTATCTGTGTCGGTATCTGAGAATTTTGCATGATTCCCAGCTGTTTTTAGTTATTGGTCGTTATGCACCTCTACAACAAGACTAATTCCTTTTGTGAAAACTTGAATGGCCATAAATATGATTCTGATGTGACACAGTGTAAAAATGTTGGAGTGCTACCTGTACTTTAATAATTACTCCTGCCTTCACACCTTCAGTATCAGTTGATGCACAAAGAATGTCACTGACTTTAATTAATTCTTCCAAAGCTCCCTGATCCTCATGTTTCCCTGCAGGATTTAAACTTCTCATCTTCTAATACCGTACGTCAGCCTGACCGTTGGATAAGCTCCTCTGACCCTCCTTCATCTTCTCACTCTGGAAGAAATCCTTCTTTTTGTGACGTCTCGCTGCCTTTCATCACACAATATTCAAGATTTCATTAAGATTCAGTGCTCCATTGCCAGTTCAACAGCAGGGATTTGGTTGAGTGAATGAAAACAGTCCACAGGGGAGCTACTAGTACCACTAACCGTTCATTTCTCCATCATTAGTCTTGACAGGGTGTCTGTTTCAGTGGGAGGTGATCACAGTCCCACCAAGCAGCTGAGATGTACAGTCCAGCATTGAGTCATACAATTAAGGTGAAGTAACCACAAAATAACAAAAGTACAGTCATGATTTTGGAATAAATGGAAAAACAACGTTTTGGTTAGTGCTGCAGCAGAACCTGGTTCTTAAAAAGATGGTGAACAGGTGAATCATGTCCTTTATTAGCTGATATTCTAAATTTGAGTTCTCTGTAACATCGTTCAGAGGGTCGATGTCAGTTACAGTCAAACATCAATCATCAACCATCAGTGATGTCATCATCCATCAGTGATGTCATCAACCAGCAGTGATATCATCAACCATCAGTGATGTCATCGTTGGTTTGTGAACGTTATGAATCCTCCAGTTCAGATTCTGTCCGTCACCATCTTTACTAGTTCGGAGCGGTTTGGAGCAGGAAGTGACCATATTTGGATGAGCTGGGGGAGGAGCCAGAGGTGGATCTGAATGATCTGATTGGAAACCCGACGATACTACGTCCCGCCCACCGATAGCTGTAACCTGACTGCACCACAGGCCTGTCAATCAAACAGACACGCCCCCAAAAACAGGTCTTCTTGAATCTTCTTTTCTAATGAATGAGGGATTATTTTCAGATGGACCTCCAGAAAACTAATAAGAAGGAGTGACTTTAGCTAACAACACCGAGATAACTGATGGACACATTTTATTCACTTTGGATTTGATGAGAGAAGTTGAATGGGAGTCTATGGAGCCGGAGGCTTTTTGGAGCCGACCTCTAGTGGCACTCGCTGGTATTGCAGCTGAAGACACTTCTGGATCAGAACCATTTTACAGACCTGAAGCTACGAACTCTTTTATATCCAGTCTGTAACTTTATATCCAGTCTGTGTTTTATATCCAGTCTGTAATTTCATATCCAGTCTGTAGTTTTATATCTAGTCTGTAGTTTTATATCCAGTCTGTAGTTTTATATCTAGTCTGTAGTTTTATATCCAGTCTGTAGTTTTATATCCAGTCTGTGTTTTATATCCAGTCTGTAGTTTTATATTCAGTCTGTAGTTTTATATCCCGTCTGTAGTTTTATATCTAGTCTGTAGTTTTATATCCAGTCTGTAGTTTTATATCCAGTCTATGTTTTATATCCAGTCTGTGTTTTATATCCAGTCTGTAGTTTTATATCCAGTCTGTAGTTTTATATTCAGTCTGTAGTTTTATATCCCGTCTGTAGTTTTATATCTAGTCTGTAGTTTTATATCCAGTCTATGTTTTATATCCAGTCTGTGTTTTATATCCAGTCTGTAGTTTTATATCCAGTCTGTGTTTTATATCCAGTCTGTAGTTTTATATCCAGTCTTTACTTTTATATCCAGTCTGTGGTTTTTATGTCCAGTCTGTAGTTTTATATCCAGTCTGTGGTTTTATATCCAGTCTGTAGTTTTATATCCAGTCTGTAGTTTTATATCCAGTCTGTGGTTTTATATCCAGTCTGTAGTTTTATATCCAGTCTGTAGTTTTATATCTAGTCTGTAGTTTTATATCCAGTCTGTAGTTTTATATCTAGTCTGTAGTTTTATATCCAGTCTGTGTTTTATATCCAGTCTGTAGTTTTATATCCAGTCTTTACTTTTATATCCAGTCTGTGGTTTTTATGTCCAGTCTGTAGTTTTATATCCAGTCTGTGGTTTTATATCCAGTCTGTAGTTTTATATCCAGTCTGTAACTTTATATCCAGTCTGTGTTTTATATCCAGTCTGTAATTTTATATCCAGTCTGTAGTTTTATATCTAGTCTGTAGTTTTATATCCAGTCTGTAGTTTTATATCTAGTCTGTAGTTTTATATCCAGTCTGTAGTTTTATATCCAGTCTGTGTTTTATATCCAGTCTGTAGTTTTATATTCAGTCTGTAGTTTTATATCCCGTCTGTAGTTTTATATCTAGTCTGTAGTTTTATATCCAGTCTGTAGTTTTATATCCAGTCTATGTTTTATATCCAGTCTGTGTTTTATATCCAGTCTGTAGTTTTATATCCAGTCTGTAGTTTTATATTCAGTCTGTAGTTTTATATCCCGTCTGTAGTTTTATATCTAGTCTGTAGTTTTATATCCAGTCTATGTTTTATATCCAGTCTGTGTTTTATATCCAGTCTGTAGTTTTATATCCAGTCTGTGTTTTATATCCAGTCTGTAGTTTTATATCCAGTCTTTACTTTTATATCCAGTCTGTGGTTTTTATGTCCAGTCTGTAGTTTTATATCCAGTCTGTGGTTTTATATCCAGTCTGTAGTTTTATATCCAGTCTGTGGTTTTATATCCAGTCTGTAGTTTTATATCCAGTCTGTAGTTTTATATCCAGTCTGTAGTTTCATATCCAGTCTGTGGTTTTATATCTAGTCTGTAGTTTTATATCCAGTCTGTAGTTTTATATCTAGTCTGTAGTTTTATATCCAGTCTGTAGTTTTATATCCAGTCTGTGTTTTATATCCAGTCTGTAGTTTTATATTCAGTCTGTAGTTTTATATCCCGTCTGTAGTTTTATATCTAGTCTGTAGTTTTATATCCAGTCTGTAGTTTTATATCCAGTCTATGTTTTATTTCCAGTCTGTGTTTTATATCCAGTCTGTAGTTTTATATTCAGTCTGTAGTTTTATATCCCGTCTGTAGTTTTATATCCAGTCTGTGTTTTATATCCAGTCTGTAGTTTTATATCCAGTCTGTAGTTTTATATCCAGTCTGTGTTTTATATCCAGTCTGTAGTTTTATATCCAGTCTTTACTTTTATATCCAGTCTGTGGTTTTATGTCCAGTCTGTAGTTTTACATCCAGTCTGTGGTTTTATATCCAGTCTGTAGTTTCATATCCAGTCTGCGGTTTTATATCCAGTCTGTAGTTTTATATCCAGTCTGCGGTTTTATATCCAGTCTGTAGTTTTATATCCAGTCTGTAGTTTCATATCCAGTCTGCGGTTTTATATCCAGTCTGTAGTTTTATATCCAGTCTGTAGTTTTATATCCAGTCTGTAGTTTTATATCCAGTCTGTGGTTTTATATCCAGTCTGCGGTTTTATATCCAGTCTGTAGTTTTATATCCAGTCTGTAGTTTTATATCCAGTCTGTAGTTTTAGATCCAGTCTGTAGTTTTATATCCAGTCTGTAGTTTTATATCCAGTCTGTAGTTTTATATCTAGTCTGTAGTTTTATATCCAGTCTGTGTTTCAGACACTATGATGAGAAGAAGAGACTCAAAATAAATAACCAAGATTGCTTCCATATTCCAGACTCATTAAACTCATAATAGTGTATTAAACTCAACAACTGCTGGGAGTATTGATTGAAAATCGACTAGCAATTACAGTCAAGCATCAGATTCATCATCATCATCATCATCATCATCATCATCATCATCATCATCAGTGGTTTGATGACGGTCAGAAGAAGTGACAACAGAACAACGACTGATGATTCGGCTGCTGGTCTTAAAACAAAACCAGTAAAGAGAACTGGACAACCAAGAGGAATCATATTCTCCCTCATTTCAGCTTTGCCTCTCACACAGTTATACACACACACACACACACACACACACACACACACACACACACACACACACACACACACACACACACACACACACACACACACACACACACACACACACACACACACACACACACACACACACTCGGTTACAGCCCCGAGCAAACTGAATGCATAATTACACTTTATCTGTATTTCAGTAACACACACACTCACAGGATGAGGGCTGGGATGTGGCGGCATGGTCTGATCCAAAGTGACAGACACAACTGAAATACAGGGCAGACGGGGCTGGGTTTGTTCGTGTGTGTGTGTATTTGTATGTCTGTGTTTCTGAGGACCAGTTTGAGTTTGAGAGTTTGGAAATGAGGACATTCATCACTTTTAAACAACTTTCAAAGAGTGTTTCAGGGTTCAGATTTGCTTCTACGATGTCAGTTTTCATGTCAGATATTTGGTGATTGATACGGTTAATTAAGGGGAAGTTAAGGGGCTCTCCAATGTTTTCTGTCAGAGTCCTCACAAAGACGCAAGTATAAATGTGTGTGTGTGTGTGTGTGTGTGTGTGTGTGTGTGTGTGAGAGAGAGAGAGAGAGAGAGAGAGAGAGAGAGAGAGAGAGAGAGAGAGAGAGAGAGAGAGAGAGGGAAAGGGTTTGATATGATGGAAAATATTTACAATTAATGAGCTGGTGTGTGTGTGGGGGGGGGGGGGGGGGGGTAGAAAAAGCAGTTGATCCATGACTGACACTGAAAGCTGGCAAATTCATATTAGAACTTGTATCATAAATGTTTCTATAAATAAAAGAAAGAAAGTAAAAACGGAGGATGTAATGATGAGTGGACGCCAGAGAAGTTTCCAGAAGCAGAAAAGAGGACAATGTGTCCTAAAAAAAAGAACAAAAAGAGTCAGAAAGTACAGAGATACGACAACTTGTTAGTGTATGAGACCAGACAACCACGTCAGTCATAGATAAAGCTGGCTGAGGCCGACTGAGACCGACACCAGGTCCAGTATCAGGAGGAGACGCAAACGTGGTGGAAGCAGACTTTAACTGGCATAATTAGACCAAAGTTCTGACTCCACTCATCTCAGAGCTGAAGACATTTGATGTGAAACCTTTAAAACAGCTGAGCTTGTCAGCATTCACACTTCCACACACAGGCAGCAGATACCTCAGGGTTAGAGTGGCATTTAACGAAGCAGATCCAGTGTGTGCACGGAGAGCTCATCCACTGCTGAATCACAGGACTGACGGTGAACACGGAAACTGGAATATCTTCAAAAGAAATGCTAATATATTCCTTTAACATCAGGTTCCACCGTTGTGTCAGAACAATAACACAGAATATGATATCAATCATAAAGTGTATAAAATGAGGTGTTTAACATTTAAGCTTGTCCAGTACGTTCAGAAAAAGTCTTTCAAACTCACTGCAGGATGACATACCAGAGGCTCTGTCAGAGGAACACGTACAGCAGACATGTTGATCTGACCTGAGCTAACAGGTCCAACTTCAGTCTGCCTCCATGAGTTTTCCCTTTGATGTGGGAGTAACCTTCACGAATCAGCCTGAAGGCGTGGAGGGTAATGGAAGGGCCTCGTCAAAGCTCAGATTTAAATCCCATTGAAATGTTTGAGGGGGACTGAATATGGACAGTATGCAAGACAACCCTCCAACAACCTCCACTGTCCTCAACCAGAGGCCTCCACTAGTAGGAGGCTGCTGAGGTGGCCTACAGCTGGACGTTACTCTCGTATCGGAGGTCATGTTTTTGGAGATTCCTCTGTACGAAACAAACTGATTTTCCTGCCTTTAGTGGTTAGTTACTGCCAAACAACAACATTTCACATAAATAACCAGAAAACACACCTATATGACATGGAAAACTTTTGTCTCTCTGAACCTTGAACTACCTGACAAACTACAAAGATCATTGAAATGTACCAATGGCAAGACAATCAGTCCAAGAACAGGACAATTCTGCTGAGAAAATGGCGAAAGGGGATCTGAAGAGGCTCCAAATATCCTACGAGCCCCTTTACAAAAAAGTTGTAAACATTGGGGAACTGAGGAGACCAGTTTCTGGAGTTTAGAAAGTGAAATGTGGTCCCATTCGTGCCTGATGGAGGATTTCAGCTGATCAACAGTTCAGGGTCTCCTTTGTTGTATTGTTCATGTCCTGATGCTCCAGATGTTTTCAATGATTGACAGGTCTGGACTGCAGGAGGCCAGTTTATCAGCGGACTCTTCTACTAGAGAGCCATGCTGTTGGAATACGTGCAGAATGTGGTTGGACGTTGTTCTGCTGAAATAAACAAGACCTTCCCTGAAAGAGACGTTGTCTGGATGGCAGCATATGTTGCTCCAAAACCTGAATATATCATTCAGCAGTAATGCTTCCTTCCAGATGTTCAAGCTACCCATGCCATGTGCACTAATGCATCCCTGTACCACCACAGATGCTGGCTTTAGAACTGAGCTGATAACAAGCTGGATGGTCCCTCTCCTCTTTAACCTGGAGGATGCAGCGTCCATGATTTCCAAACAGAATCTCAGATTGTGATCCATCAGACCTCAGGACAGTTGTCCACTTCACCTCAGTCCATCTTCAATGATCTCGGTCCAGAGAAGGCGGCGGTGTTTCTGGATCATGTTTCTATCTGGTTTCTTCTTTGGAGAGTTTTAACATCATTTGTGGACGCAGCGATGAACTGTGTTCACAGACGATGGTTTTCACAAGTGTTCCTGAGCCCATGCAGTGATTTCCACTCCAGAATAGTGTGTTTTTAATGCAGTGCTGCCTGAGGGCCCGAAGATCACCACCATCCAATATTGGTTTCCAGCCTTGTCCCTTGTGTTCAGAGATTTCTCCAGATTCTCTGAATCTTTTAATGATATTATGAACCGTAGACGATGAAATCCACTAATTCTTTGTAGTTTTACGTTGAGGAACATTATTCTTAGATTGTTGAACTATTTGCTCATGCTGTCATGCTCACGCTGATATGTTGTTAGGTTTATTTTCAATTAAATATGGGTTTGCATGATTTGACAAAATCATCACATTGTGTTTTTATATAAATTATATACAGTGTTTACAGTCATTTATTTATTGAGGAAAATTATCCAAAATGACTTATCCGGAAGCACCAAGCATAGTTGAACGAACAAAAACGTGTTCGTATTATGACTCATGTGACCCCAATGACTCATTATGGCTGGGTGGCTCAGTGACTCACAGGTGACCTCAACAATTTTCAAGGTGTTAATGAGCCCACGAGAGGTAATAACCCACCCGTCAGTACGACCTTAATAAGCCTTTCAGATGAGAGATGAAACATCAAGACATTCCAGCTGCACCCAGATAACACTTTGATGAACCCTTACCTGCATTACTCAGGACATTCACAGACAGACCTTAATGAGACAAAGTCATCAACTGAGAATAAACTACAGCTTCCAGTTCATTGATCATATCCAGATATTCATGTGACCATCACTGCCAAGCAGCTGAGTCTGGGTGCTGCTGTTTCTGAAAAGATTCTATCAAGAAGTCATGAAAAAGGAGGTGCACACAGTGAAAAGAGTCATTTTAAACTGATTATAGAGAATCTTACTGCACACTATTCAGAGCTTTTCATGCGTGTCTCCCCAGACGTGGAAGTCGCCCACTTCCTGGGCTTCTTGTCCACCTCCACACGTCCCTCCTGGACGACACCGCGGCTGGCGAGGACCAGCGGTCTCCTCGCAAGACAGGCATCACGGTCAAAAGCACACCCTTCACTCCTGAGCCACCACCACCTTCATCGAAGCGGTGCACCCCCGGGGCGCTGCTCTGAGGGCGGAGCCACATGACATCAGGGTGCACCGCTGAGGTCACTCTTCTCCTGGAGGCTGAGCACACCTGCCATTATCAGTCTGTCCTGGTCCATCCTGGTGGGATCGGTTCAACAGTAGCCAGCTTTCAGCCGTCTGTTCCAACATGACATCATCATCTTCACATGCGTCTCCAGTGACCACTTGTGATCCAAAGTCATTTCCCGCTCTTTATGCAAACATACAAGTAAATAAGCACAAGAACACGAACGGAAACACGAGGAGGAGTTGAAGCAGCAGGTACTTAACAAAAAGAAATCTTCGCTCACTGAGCCTCATTTCAATGCTTCGTCTGCTTCATATCTCACATCTGGAAATGTCAGAACACAGTTCGGTGAGTTTGTAATTCACAGCCTGAACCGTCAGGACCCGATCGGTTCGCGTTGGATTAATGTATTGTTCCGGCGTGTCTCTGCTGCTGTGGATCAATGAATTGTGCGAGCAGGTCTGATGTGTGTCTGAAATTACACGAGATAAACAAAAAAAAACGAACCCGCACGTCTTTAAAACCATGTGACCTCCTCCGAATGTGGTCGGAGCAGATCGGGTCTCAGTGCGTCCCGGCTGAGTTCACGTCTGGACTTTTTGTTGACCACTTGTGATCCGATCACGCCAGGACGGATCAGATCGGACCGTGATGCCAGGTGTGCACAGGGTCCTTAAGAACTCAACAACAACAACAACGACAACAACAACAACAACAACAACAACGACAACTACTCAACATGAAGAATGTCGTTCCTCTGAGGAGCTTCAGACCTCCAGGGACCAGCCCAGGGTTGTTGGACACAGGTTCAACAGAGGGATTTTCATTCCCATTTTAAACGTGGAAATATGAATGCACAAATCCATTTTGTTTTTTGTTTTTTGAATTAAATAACTGGCTGTCTGAGAAACAGTTCCACATTCTCTACATCTT
>NW_027185439.1:0-2500 GCF_022577435.1 Embiotoca jacksoni
GATGACTGACGGCCGGTCGGGTAAAAAAAAAAAATCACATTTTTACGGCTGGTTCGACTTCCTTGGATCAAAACTGACCGATGCTGACCAGAACTCCCAGCAGCCCTTGCAGTTTCTGGATTACACCCCCGACCCCCCCCACACTCATCTGCCATAACAGTTTGTGTTTCCACCTGTCCATTACTCCGGCAGCCAACTCTACAAAGCGTCCGCGTAGCGTCGGACATAAACCGCGACGCTCCATTGTTTCCCGACAACGATCGGCGTCGTTCCCGTTCGTCTGTCGAACGGTCGTAATGTCTTTTTGTTTTTTGGCTCATCGGGGGTCCAAACAAAAGCAGATAGAAATAGCGCCGGTGTGTGAACACAGTGGACGTTGGCACGGCGACACGTTGGCTGGACGATGCAGAAACAGGAAACAGCTGCAATCACAGACGTGAGCGGGAAACAACCTCGTCTACGCCACGTAAACACAGATGAAACCAGCAGCAGGAAATCCAGCAGGAAATCAGGAAGTTTCACAATAAAAGTTTCAAATTAAATGCTTATTATCAAAGGAAGTGATTCCATATTACTGGATGTTAAATGAGTTTTCTCCACACGTCCAGTTGTCAGAGACGTCTCTTTGTTTGTTTCATCCAGCAGGTCTATGTGTTGAATGAACATGAATTAAACAGCATCTAAAGCTCTTATTTTGAAAGGCTGATGTAGTCCTTGTTTCTATATTCCAGTCACAGACGCTCTGTTCTGGAAACATACGCAGCTTTTAGGACCTTTTAGGAGCTTCTGGGAGCTTTTATAACTTTTAACCTCATGGTTTTTCAATAAATCAATTTGAATAACTAAATAAAAAAAATATTAGAAAATATTTCTGTGATGTGCAGAAAAGGAAGTGATTATGTATTTTTATTCCTTTATCAGGTAGTGCTTTAAAAAATATATAATTTTTCTTTCTCAACTTGGAATTTTTTTTTCCGAATTCGCCAAATTTTACTTGAGATATCTTTAAGTGTCCAGTTTTTAGTCTCAGATGATGAAAATACAGTTTGCACTTAAAATTAACTTCCTTCTGACACATCTCAATGAACATTATGTCCTGAACAACGTTTCATTTTGATATTAGTACTTCATAAATATTTCTGCTGCCTTTGTTTAGTCAGATCTTTCCGCTCTAAACAGGTAAAGCAGTTTATAAATAAACGTCACCGGAGCTTTTGTGGAGTCGTGAATAATTCATTCGCCGTCCGGTTTAGCATTAAAGCTCATTAAATCAAACGCTCAGCCGATCGTCGCTCCAATCACGTCCCCCGTTTACCCGTCAGCTGACGAGGCGTCTTTCTCTGTCGCCGGTGGAGACGGAGCTTTAAATCGCACTTTGATTTATTTTGGGTATCGTCAGCTCGACCTCATGGTTAACTCCTCTGGTTTCCTCCTCGTCTCGCTGTCAGCGTGGCTCTTTAAACGCCATCTATTTCCCCCCTCGCTGTGTCAGCTGTTTGATGGTGGCGAAGTAAAAGACAGCTGCAGCCGAAGGAAGGGACGGTGTGTGTGTGTGTGTGTGTGTGTGGGGGGGGGGGGAGGGGGGGTTGATGAAAAAATGTCACCTTAACACTTTAAGTAAAAAATAAAAATAAAAAAAAATAAAAAATGCAACAATAAAGTTTGAATAGAAAGATTATCTCGATGAAAAGCTCCCCCCCCCTCCGACTTAATTTTCTTTCGAGACTGCGAGGACTGGTTGCCGTGGCGATGTGACAGTCGGTTGGGCTGCGGGGGTAATTTATAAGTGGCTGCCTGTCAGTGAGAAGTTTCCTTCGTTAGTCGCGTTTCTCAACGGAACGAAAAATAATAAGTCACACGTCTTCAGACACACTTCAAGTTGTCGTCCAATTTATTCCAAAGAGGGCCTTTTAAAATCAATGTGTTCAGCGATTCGTTGTCATGGTAATCAACAGGCCTTATAGATTACATTATAATGATGCCTTCTCGGTGTCACTGATAAACTCTGTGGCAGCAGATTGAGCACACAGGACGACCATTATATGGGCGAGCTGGGGAGGAGCGAGGGGGAGGGTCTGACTGGGAACCGGAGGACACTAAGCCCCGCCTTCCTGTAGCGGAAACATGACTGCATCACACAGGTCTGTCAATCAAACTAACACGCCCTCAAACATACCACTTTTTGAGGCCTAACATCTCAGTAATGACGCCATTCGGGCCTCGGGGCCTCCGGGGTCGCTGAGGCTCCACCTGTAAACTACACTTGAAACTATTTCTTACAGCTCCTTCATTTCCTGTCATCTCTCTATTTCTTGATTTATTAAAGATGTTTCGGCTCAAAACCTCTTGAGAAAAATACACAAAAACTCTCAAAAAACAAACATGGGATCTGATTTTTGAAGCTTCTTTAACATCAATCAGACTTGAAACCAGCAGCGACAGACGTCTGAACTCGACAACAAAGATGAAATCTCATCAGAAGAATCATAAAAAAAATGCC
>NW_027185439.1:12500-22500 GCF_022577435.1 Embiotoca jacksoni
AAATCACTCTCATCATGTAGGAAGTGTTTTACTTCCATTTGTAAATGGACGCGCGTTGTTTTGTTTTAGTGATTTCCAGATCATTCAAACTCTGAATGAACCTTTAATCTTTTGAGTTAATCTGAATAATTAAAATTCACCAGTTTTGAACTAAGTTCTTTGTTTTTAGGGGAAACGACGACGGCAGCTTCCTGTTCGTGCCGCTCTCTCCCGGTTCCTCCGGATTATCCTCAGACCTCCCTGTCAACACTTCCCGTCGGGAGTTAGAGAACAAGCAGCAGCAGATCTAATATCCTCCCGTCTGTTTTCTTTGTTCAAATCACCCGGCCGTCTGTGTTGTACTTTTGCTGTCTGGAGATTTTTTATGAATGTTTTACCGTGAAGAAAATCAAATTCATATCTGACCGCCGGAGACTTGAGCAGAAGCTCTGACTCACCTGAAACCATCGGAGGACAGAGAAATTGAATTTCATGAGCGAGCAGACGCAGCAGAACATCGGAGACGCACCTCGACGGGCCGAACCGAACGCGTTATTTCCTGTTTGTCGGCAGAAAACACGCGAGCGGCCGGTTGCTTTGGATTCAGAGCGTCCTGCTTTTTCCTGAAGATGAAATCCTTTGAGAAGATACTCAGATCTGTTTATTACACCTCTAACAAAACAAAAAGCATCTGGTTTCAGTTTCATAAAGACATTTACGAGCTAGCTCGGCACTCAGACCTGTGTTTCCATGGTAACACACAACAGGTTGAGTTTTGGGCGAGTTGGTTTTCCAGCGGCGGACGAAGTATTCAGGTTTATTTCAGATTAAAAAGTTAATTTAAATGAATATAGCTGGAGTGAAATGTGCAAGATTTACGTTTTTATTTCATAAAATTTTAATATTAAATTAAAGTACAAATACATCAAATTTGTACTGAAATAAATGTATTTATTTACAATCCACTTCTGCCTGCTTCTGAATAAATGTTGACTTGAATTAATTTATATTAATTATATTGAGTGGACACAGCATAAAATTTCATCTAAATCTACATATAATCTTTAAATTTGTTTATTTTTCATTAAATTCTGATCCAGAAATTTCTTTAGTAACTAAATTGGAGTTAAATCTACTTAAATACATTATGTTTGCTATTGATTGCACATAATTAAACAACCAAACGGTTCAATTACTTTATATTACAAAGAGGTTGATTCAACATATTAAATTAAATCAGAGATTTTAACTCTCAATAAATTAAAAAAAAAAAAAAAAAAAAAAAGTCCTCGCCAACTTAAGTTAGCATAATTTTTTTTTAGCCTTTGACAACATGAACGTGACCGAGAACTCGACCTGTCCACCGTTCATCCTCCCAAACAGTCGCCGTACCACCGAATATCTGCAGGTGTTTCCCCCTTTTATTTTGAAAGGGTTTCATTTGAATATTTGTTTCTTTGCATCTTTTACTTGTGATTTTACACCAATTTTGCCATCTTGTCTTTGATTGTTCGGTTCACAGTGGGATGGAAGTTACTGTCGGAAGTTGAAAGAAAATTACCCCCCAAAAAAAACAACAACTGCTAAATCAAAGCAATAAAAGTTCAAAGTGCAACAAGCTTCAAATTTCATCATGAAGTCTGTTCAGGTAAAAAAAAAAAAGCCGATGAAAACCAACCAGGAAACATTCATAAGTGCCACAAACTGTTTTTTAAACTCACCATGTTCCACTTGGGGAAGAGGAAGTCGGTGCCGACGTACTCGAAGAAGTGAGCGAAACCTTCCTTCAGCCAGACGTCCTCCCACCAGACGGGCGTCACCAGGTCTCCGAACCACTGAAACACAGGAAGACGTTCGCTTTCACAACACGCAACATTTCACTGAAACCAAGAAGAAAGAAAACAAAACACCTCCAGGACGACTTGACGTCGCGATGCGACACCTAAAAATAAAAAATGAAGGAGGAGCAGAAAGAAGAGAAGCTGCAGAACATTTTTTTTTTGTCTCTTTTAGTGGTTTTTGTCTCTTTTAGTGTTTTTTTGTCTCTTTGTGTCCTTTTTAATCTCGTTTGAGCTGTTTTGTGTAACTTTCTTTGATATTTCGCGGGTAAAAAGCCGGGGTCCTCCTGACTGCTGGTAATCCTCTCATGTCTACCTGCCAAGTAACAAACTGTGAAGCAGAAGGTGGACACAAACAAATATTGATTTAATTCTGCTTCTCTGTGTGTTTATGAATCTAATCATAAAAATCCTTCACGCACAGGAGGACGCACGTGTTCAGGTTCACCAGCCGTCCGCTGCTCGACCGCTGAATCCCGTAGATGGAGTCGAAGAATGAGTCCAGACATGAATACTAACTTCTGTCTCTGGCAGGTTGAGTGTGCGTCTGGGCGGGGATTCAAACCGACCACCCTGTGGGAGCTGGCGGAGCGTTTCGGCTGGCGGCTGCCGCTGCCTGGCTCCTCGCACACAAGCGCCGGTTCAAATCCCCGACGCGGGAGTTCCAGAGACCGACGCAATTTATGGAGCGCGAGCCGCTGCCAGAGGAAGCTGCGCCGCCGTCGGGAGGTCGCTGCTCCTCTGGCAGACTTCGCTGATGTGATGCTGAGTGCTGAAATAGGAAAAGCTGTTGTTGTCCTCTGTTTGTCTGCAGACGTTATGTTTGGGACTAATAACGGAAAACGCTGAAAAGACATTTAATGAGGTCACGAACGACTAAATACGGACGTCCATCTTTGAAAAGCTGCAGTATTATCATCACTACAACTGTTCCAGCTTGTTCGGAGCAGGAAGTGACCATATTTGGACGAGCTGGGGGAGGAGCCAGCGGTGGATCTGACCGATCTGATTGGAAACCTGACGATACTACGTCCCGCCCACCGATAGCTGTAACCTGACTGCACCACAGACCTGTCAATCAAACAGACACGCCCCCAAAAACAGGTCTTCTTGAATCTTCTTTTCTAATGAATGAGGGATTATTTTCAGATGGACCTCCAGAAAACTAATAAGAAGGAGTGACTTTAGCTAACAACACCGAGATAACTGATGGACACATTTTATTCACTTTGGATTTGATGAGAGAAGTTGAATGGGAGTCTATGGAGCCGGAGCAGAAGTGTCTTAAGCTGCAATACCACCAAGTGCCACCAGAGGCCGGCTCCAAAAAGCCTCCTATTAAACTTCTCATTAAATTCTAAGTCAATATTTTTATTTTTGTATCGTCAAGTTTTCAATCAGATCAGTAGGATCCACCGCCGGCTCCTCCCCCAGCTCCTCCAAATATGGTCACTTCCTGCTCCAAAATAAACCAGCTGATCAACTCAGATCATCTCCGAACCGATGTTGTACGATTGATGAAAAACAGAAGCTGGAGTGAATCTGTGTGATGTGAGAAACAGAATCGAGGTATTTAGAGGGATCTTCCCTGTTTAATTAATAAGGATTGTGATCAAAGAATCGAGCCGCCGCTGCGCTCCACGCCACAGTTTACATTCGATATCCCTCCTCCTGCTCTGAAAGGCTTCGTTCTGGTTCGTTCGAAGTGGGTCAGCGAGTGCTCGCTCTTCATCGCTCTTCATCACGCTGCTGCGACGGTTTTATTCCTGACAAAATAAAAAAAATATAATTACTGTAACACGAGAGTTTCTTTTCTGTTTTGGTTTCATGGTGACAGACTCAATGAAAAGAAACTAAACCTCTGCTGTTGTTACGTCTGTAGTAATTACTTGTGTCGTTAAATTTTAGATCTTTGTAAACACGCTCGTCTTCATTAGCTCCTCTTGTGTCGTTAAAAACAAAAATAACTAAAAACTCGCAATGCAAGAAATTCATTTCGGTTGCCATGCTTCCGCCGTTGCCATGGTGACGCACGTGCATCGTAAGTGGGAGTTCATAAACTACATTTATTTTGAAGTTCCTGCTACAAAATAATATCACAATTATATGAGGAGATATTTTAAATATATTTTATATATAAACAACTTGAATCAAACATTTAAAGCTGCTTTTAATGTTTGATTCATTTTTACCGTCATCAGCAGATTTTAATGTGGTTGTCGTTTGATTTATACTTTTATTGTGTTGTTTTGATCATTTTAAACTTTAAAGTGTCTTTGAGTGTACGGAAAAGCACTATAAAAATAAAATGTATTATTATTGTTATATTGTTTCAGACAGTTATGTTTTGATCACTTTAAGTCAAAGGTCTTCAGACAATGAAAGAAAGCTAAAAGAAAACGATGTAATCTAAGAAGTCAGCAAACAATCAGACGACTCAAGAAAGAATTAAATCTAATTAGAAAACAAATGAAGTCTTGAAAATGACTTTTTACTTCTGTTGTTGTTGTTCATTTGTTTATTTATGTGGTTGTGCTCTCCCGTGTATTCTTTTTCAAAATGATTTCTGGATTTATGACGCCGCACCGTTTCACATGCTTCTCAAAAAACAATATTTTGAAAATAAATATAAAAATGAACCAAAAACGAAGTTAAAAAGTTTGCGTATTTGCCGCAGAACAATCAGGAAGGTTTTCTAAAGTTAGCGATGGGCCGCTAACGAAAGCGCGGCATAAAGATGCAGGTGATTCTCTTCGGGCTTTAAATCGTCACGTGGACACAAACGGGAGTTTCGGCGTCAACAGGCGGATGTTTGGAATTAGACGGAGAAAAAAGAAAGAGAAGGAAAGCCGAGCGTGAAGGCCGGAGGTCAAAACTTGGAAACACGTAGCGGATGTTTGTGGACGGTGTCGTAGACGAGCGTTCGTAGCGGCGGCGGGAGCACCAAGTTCCTCCGGGGGGAACAAACTGCGTCGGCACGGCGACGTACAGTCACACAGCAGTGATTTATTTCGCTGGCAGGCTTTAAAATAATAAATTCAAAACTGATCACGTGATGAATCCGAACCGACCTGCTGTTTTTCTTTTTCCTAATTTGTTTGAGCAGCTCCACCTCCGGTCCTCCCCTCCTTCACCTCCTCCCCTCCTTCACCTCCTCCGCTCCTTCACCTCCTCCGCTCCTTCATTCCCTCAGAACAAAGCAGATCTGAGCCTTTGATCACCCCCTCCCCTCCTCCCCTCCTCCCTCTGACCCTCACTGATAAATATTCATCCCTCTCTCCGGCTGAGTCAGATTTTCGCTCACTCTCTCTCCGTTTGTTGGACGGAGCTCCTTCGCGCCTCCTCGACCAGCCAACTCCAAATGAGTCTCGCTTTGTCGTTTGGCACGAAAAAAAAAACAAAAAAACGCTTGTTTACATCAACACATCTGCGAGAATATCGAGACTCTTCGACGGCGTCTTCGACTCCGAAACCGTCCGAGTCTGAAATAAAAGCAGCGGCAGTAAAACTCTCCAGCCTCCTGCTTAATTAATGCTGGTGTGTGTCTGCTGTCTGGCCCGGAGATTTAACGGCGGGCCGGCGGCCAATCCGCGGCAACTTTAGAGAACTTGATGTTGGATAAGAGCCGGCGCTACAGGCTCCGGCAGGAAATGAAAAAAAAAAAAAGAAAAAGATGCTGGCGTGCATCTGGAACAAGTTGGACCAAGAACAAGAACTCTTCGGCGTCCAGCTTCAATACTTTCACGGCACCGAACGGATTTGTTCGGTATCAAAGATGCTTTTTTATTCAACACTAAAATTTCAATACCGGCGCGGCATCAAACATTTTTATTTTTATTTTAAAAGACAAAACTTTAGTTCTGTTTACACAGAAGTGAAATATCATGGATGTTAGAGTCCAACGGCAGAACGTCGCTTCTACTCGGGCGACGATCCGCATCAAAAAAAGTAACGACATCTTTTTTTTAACAGTACTTCTTTTTTTTGAGTCACTTATTTGAGTTGTTTTTATTTACTGCTGACTGTGCAACAAATTGCCCCTTTGGGAGGATAAAGATCACCTCGAACCTTCAATCTCAGTATCGATATCTGATTTTCATTCTGAAAATTTCTCTTTAGTCTTGTTTTCCTGTCAATCCTGCAGCACTCCGATTATCTAGTGTGTGTGTGTGTGTGTGTGTGTCTGTGTGTGTGTGTGTGTGTGTGTGTGTGTGTGTGTGTGTGTGTGTGTGTGTGTGTGTGTGTGTGTGTGTGTGTGATGTTTAAATTGTTATGAAGCCGGTTTGCTACACTAATCTGTCACAACCATGAAACCTTTGATTTACTCCAACAGAACCGGAGAGCTCACTGCTTATCAGTGTGTGTGTGTGTGTGTGTGTGTGTGTGTGTGTGTGTGTGTGTGTGTGTATGTGTGCTTCTTTTAATGTGTTTTGTCAATTAAACTGAGACAAAAAGCCAAATTAATCACAGCAAAACACTTTAGCCTGAAGACGCAGACTGAAACACTGAACTAGATATGACACCTTTAATAAGTCCCGACTCAGCCCAACAACCACTCCACTCTGGATTAAATATATAAACAACATAAATAAATGATCATTCACGTTCAATAAAATATGAATAAAAGTACACTAGGCTGAATGGTGCTTTCATGATTTAGAGGAGAGGGCTTGTGTGTTATTCTGCATTATTGTTGACAAATCCCATGAAAACACTAAAACCAACAATTTATGTCAGTTTCTAAAAAACCTTCCATCCAGATTTTTCTACTGTTTCTACTGTTTCTACTGTTTTCTACTGTTTCTCAGTAGGAACCCGCTGGTTCCTACTGAGGACTTTATCAGAAACATCTCACCATTAAACTCTACTCAGTTCATGCTTGAAACCAGGGGAACGATTGCGTAACATTTAAAGAAATTCCCTCCAGGCGTGCCTTAGATGAGGTGAATGTGTTGAATTCGGGCCGCTGTGACCTCGACCTTTGACCTTTGACCATCAAAATCAAATCAGTTCATCTTTGGTATCAAATGAATGGTTTTGCCAATTTTGAAGAAATTCCATCGAGGCATTCTTGAGTTATTGCGTTCACAAGAACGGGATGAGACTTCCTTTTCCTCACAAAGCGTGTAAGAGAATCTACAGTGAAAAATCTAGAAAGTCTTCTCCAGCCAGTGTTTAGTTCGTCCTTTCAGGGGTCCAGTAGACTCGTTGGCAGCTCTACGGAAGTGGACTCAACATTCATACGCCCAGATGTTTACACACTCGTGAAAACATCAAGTTCTGCCAGTAGATTCATACTGAAGCTTTAAAACAACAGTTAGCTTGAAGTCCTGAATCAGGTTTCAGACCTGGTGACTGTTGTTGTTCGGGACTATTTTCAGCTATGGATGAGTCCACATTCGGTGCTCTAGTTAGTATTTATGGCAGCGGGATGGTTCATAGTAAAGACGCAGCCTGTCAGCAGGTGGAAAAACACAGAACAGGGAAATGAAATATTGTTTTTAACCCCGTGAATGTTTCCCCCTTTATTTAAACCTCCTTTTAGCAGAGCACATATTATCTCCAAATCTCCAAATCTGGCGGTGTTTTTAAGATGCAAATATTCCCCGTCCCTCCCTGCTGCCTGTCATTGACTCCGCTGCCTCAGCACCACTTCCTGTCTTTTCAGCTCCAACCATCGACAACCAGCTGAGGCTCAGATGGCGGAACAGGTTGCCCACTAATTAGGAAGGTTGGCGGTTCGATCCCCCGGTTTGTCCTGTCCGCATGTTGACGTGTCCTTCAGAGACGCCGAAGTAGCTCCGGATGGCAGGCGAGCATCTCGCGTGGTAAACAGGTTGCTTTTTACAAGTTCAGAGCTTCTTCTTCTTCTTCTTCTTCTTCTTTTTTTTTTTTACCCTTCCCAGCATGCACCTGCAGACTCCAGCGGGGGTTCACGATGTTTTTCTCATAAAGATGGAGCGATAGACTCGAAACTAATTACGTATCTACGTTTTGTTATCGGCCTGAATTGTGCTTTTTTTTATATGGCGCAAATGACACAGGAAGTTAATAAAAACTGATGGCCCCGCCAAATTAAGAGCGTTGAATCCTTGTTTGGTTTTATATTCGATGCATTAACTACGACTAATATATGCAATATATTTCACACACTTCCATGAAGCATCGCTGTGTTTGCGCTTCATTATGGCTGCTTAGATCAAGGTACATGATTAAATGTGTGTGTGTGTGTGTGTGTGTGTGTGTGTGTGTGTGTGTGTGTGTGTGTGTGTGTGTGTGTGTGTGTGTGTGTGTGTGTGTGTGTGTGTGTGTGTGGCTTATTAGTGAGTCGGGACACACTCCTGCAGCCATTGCACAGTGGGCGATCTCACACACACACACACACACACACACACACACACACACACACACACACACACACACACACACACTCGCAAAGAGAAACACACACGGGGTGTTAGATGTTTGTTCACGGCCTGTTAATTAGTCTCGGACACAAGCAGGAGGCAGCACAACACACACACACACACACACACACACACACACACACACACACACACACACACACACACACACACACACACACACACAGCTAAATATAACCATATTCCTCTCACAGATTATTATTGATTAAACCCTCCTGTCCTTCAGCAGCACACGAGGCTGCAGGTAGACGGCTTAATAAAGCATCTGAAGGAAATATTTCCCTCAGTACTTCTCAGATATGAGAAAAAAAAAACATTTCACAAATGTCAAATTAATTGTTTTTGTTTCTGTTTTATTCTCGGAACGAGCTGATACGTATATTTTTTTACCTGTCGAGTTTCGACATTATTTGTTTGGCAGAATAAAACAATAAGAAACTTGTTTTTGCTTTGTTGCGTTTTCTGTCAGACGACTAAACGGGCGATGTTCATGAAATTCGGGCTGATTAATTCGTGTGATTCTTCTTCGTAACTCTGAATGTAGGGCAGGAAAATAAGTCACTGCGCTTCGTAGTGCGACTGCGTTCACGTGAAAAGGAGCAAACAAGTGATGCCGAACACTAGTTTCCTCTTCAACACGAACTGGCAGATCGGGAACATCAGGATAATGACTCCTCATGACTCTGGTGAACCTCCGCACTCTTTTTAAGCAGCATTAAGGTGACGTTATCATCCTATCAATTAGCATCGTTCACGTTGAACTAATCAGGTTGGTTTGTGTTCCTTTTGGATTACAAAGACGCAGAAACAAACTGACTAAAAAGAGGGAAGAAGAGCTCAAATAAAACCGGGCAGGGAAGGACAACGAGGGACAGGTGAAACTAATCAGGGTGGGTGCCGACAATCAATAACCAACCGTGTTATAATGGTACAATAGTATGATATAGGTCTGTCGCCATGGTTACAATAATAACTAGGCTGTTAAGGTTTGGGTTTTACAGACCCATCCGTCCACCCCGACCTCCTCCCTGTACCTCTGTAACGGTCAACGCTAGATTGGATCAGCGGCAGGGACACTCTGCCTGCGATTGGTTGTTACGTTGTGGGAGGGGTTTAGAGACCAGCTGACTGGCAGTGGGTAGAGATTAGCGCTCAAGTCCTCGTATGTGGCCAATAAAGCTGATTCTGATTCTGATACAACACAAATGACATAAACAAGCTGATAATTATTTACAGATTTGTCTATATTTAACTGAATTCATCCCGACAGATTTATTGCGATAGTTTATTCTTGTTCGAGACAAAAGGACGTGACGAGAACAAAACCAAAAAGTTCCTGGACTTTTTTTCAAAAGAATTTTTAACTTTCATGGACTTCCCACATCGACGGCATGCTTCACTACTGATGGTCAGGAGGTCAAAGGTCAAAGCAGACTGGAAAACGAGCAGCAGACGGAGAAACAGATCTGTGACTCGGGCTGAAAGCTGAGTGTCAACGTGAGTCAAATATAAATTACAGAGAAGGAGAAGAAGAAGGAGAAGGAGAAGAAGGAGAAGAAGGAGAAGAAGAAGGGGTGAGGGACAAATAAAGAGAGAGAGAGAGAGAGAGAGAGAGCGGCCGAACAATGAGATGATTTATGGCTCCGTGTATTGTAATGAACTCTATGCAAACACGGACCGCAGTAATAAATTATCCACTTTGAACCAAAACATTGCAGAGAAAAATATTCAGGCTGACAGCTACAACACATACATACA
>NW_027185439.1:27500-45000 GCF_022577435.1 Embiotoca jacksoni
CACACACACACACACACACACACACACACACACACACACACACACACAGGAAGCTGTTTAGACTTCTTCTGTCTCATTCGGTCTGTTTACATCTGTTTTTTTTCAGCCTGGTTTTCATTAGAAGGTTTTAACATGATGTCTTTTAAAAAAAAAAAAAAGTAATAAAGTTGAATACGAAAAAGAAAAAACGCCCGTCGTCTCTCAGCTTCAGACTCAGCGACAAACTATCAACGAGTTCGGCTGCATCGTTTTCTCTTGAAGAACACGATTACGATGATGTTGTTTTGACTGACGAGCAACGAGGAAACTTCACATTTAAAGTCCATCAAGACGAGAAGATAAACTACTGGAAGCATCATCAACACTTCCTGTTTACCTCATATCCTTTAAAAAAAAAAAGCTTTAAAACATCCACCGGCAGCTCATAAAAAAAACCCAGAAACTTGAAATATTCAGCAGAACTAAGAAGCTCTTCTTCGTCTGTTGCTGAACTTTCAACCAAATGTTGAAAATCTGATTGTTATCAAATGCTGTTTTTATTTCATTTGATCAAATTTGTTTAACTATTATTGTCATAATTATCAACTAAACTAAACAAACTCCAATATGTTAAAAATTTTAAAGCATATATATATATATATATATATATATATATATATATATATATATATTTACTACTTCGTGATCTGAGAAACATTTTCGGAGTTCAGGAGTTAGACGGAGAGGGGCTACAGGAGTTAGAGGAGGAGCTACAGGAGTTAGAGGAGGAGCTACAGGCGTTAGATGAGGGGGAGGGGCTACAATAGTTAGAGGAGGAGCTACAGGAGTTAAAGGAGGGGGTACAGGGGTTAGAAGAGGAGCTGCAGGAGTTAGAGGAGGGGGAGGGGCTACAGGAGTTAAAGGAGGGGGGGTGCAGGGGCTACAGGAGTTAGAGGAGGAGCTACATGAGTTAGATGAGGGGGAGGGGCTACAGGAGTTAAAGGAGGGGGTACAGGAGTTAGAGGAGGAGCTACAGGAGTTAAAGGAGGTGAAGAGGGGGAGGACTTCTACAAATTGAGCGTTACGAAGCTGAAAGTAAAAAGGCGTCTCCTACCTGGTGACAGATCTCGTGGACGACCACCATCGTGAGCTCCATCTGGTAGGACGACGACGACACCTCGGCGTCCAGCAGGATCTTCTGCTCCACGAACACGCTCAGCCCCCAGTTCTCCATGGCGGCGTACGGATGTTTGGGAACCGCCAACAGGTCTGAGAACCCCAAAAAATAAATAAACACATTTCAACAACCATTAATAAACTCACCGACCGCCACTTCGCCGTGACAGAACGACTGCTGGCATCACAGCACATCCCATTTTAGGTTCAAATTAAACTCATGAGTCATTTTAACAACCGCTGCCAAAAGGATTCCTTTCATCCGCACGCACACGGATATATGGAAGTATTACAGATATACGTCTGCGTGAGGGAGAGGAAGAGGAGCGAGGAAGAAGAGAGCAGCACAAAGAGAGAGAGAGGAAATGAGACCGGAGTTGAGCTTCGGCTGAGAAGATTTACGAGAGTCGAGCGAGTCGTCGCCGGACGAAGAGTCGGAGGGAAAGTCGCCGAGGCGGAGAAGAAAGTCTGAGACGCTTTAGTTTGAAGGGCTGCTCAAACCTAAAGGTTGACGAGCAGGAGACGTCCTGAAAGACGAGGACAAACACCTGGTTTCTGCAGGAAGTGGAGCTTCACAGTGAAAAGAGTTCAGGTCCTCATTTCCATTTAAAATGGGCTGAGACGGCAATTAAAGCCGGCCGACTTCAATTTAAACAGAAATGAAAAAAGGGTAAAAGAGTTGCGCTGCGTCCTTAAAGCTCAGAGACGAGGACGAGAAATCAAACATCAAATGAATTTATGACGAGTTTAATGTCAAGGATCGGACGGGTTCCCGTGGAAGCTACTTTTTGATTTATTACCTCAAATAAGAGGACAAACTTCACACTTTTACCTCTAAAAATCACCATTATGGTCTGTACAAACTATTCATGTCGAGAGTCAGAGGAGGAAATAAAAAACAAAATAAATCTAGTGGCTTTTTTTTTTTGTTAGAAAAGTTGTAAATATGAAAGTTTTTTTTTTTATGAAACCAACTGAACTGCAGTTTTCTTCAGGTGTCTCATTTCGCCGCGGTTTCCTGTCAGTCTAATCTGCGACTCAAAGCTGTCAATCATCTCAGCAGAAAAGATGACATCGGACGCGGTTAGACAGCTGTCAATCATCGCACGGGCTGCAGGTTAGCTGCCGTCGCTCGGAGACAGTAGCCCACACACGCTGACTTGAACAGCTGACTGCAGGTGTCACACTAAACTCAGCCGTCCGTGATGAAACCTCACAAGTTCACTGAAGTCATTTATCAGAGGTGCTCCAAGCTAAAGGCTAACATGCTAACAAAGAAGTGTGACGGGACGAGACTCCGTTAACATCCGACTGGAGAACATCTGGATCAGCTGGCTGAACTTTACACTGTCAAACAAGAAGACGACAAGAGGACGAAGAAGGAGTGTGTGTCTTTGTGTGTCTTTGTGTGTGTTTGTGTGTGTTTGTGTGTCTTTGTGTGTCTTTGTGTGTGTTTGTGTGTCTTTGTGTGTGTTTGTGTGTGTGTGTGTGTGTGTCTTTGTGTGTGTGTTTGTGTGTGTGTGTGTATGTGTGTGTGTGTGTGTGTGTGTGTCTTTCTGTGTGTTCTAATTTTTTTCGTGGAGACCTAAAAACAGCTGCTGCTCACAGAAAACTGTGTTTCAGAGTTTTGTTCCAGTTCTGCAGCAGCTGTTGAAGAAGAACGACAAACAAATAAAGACACACACACACTCATCAGTGTGTGTGTGTGTGTGTGTGTGTGTGTGTGTGTGTGTGTGTGTGTGTGCCCTCAGATGTTCCTCATCTGTTCTACTGATCCACTTCTTCAGTCTGCTCTTTCTATAATAAAGTACCGACAGATAACAGTCATTTATTTTTAGATATATGAATTAAAAAGCGCCGAAAAGCTCTAAAATGTTGTTTGTAGTCGGAGGTGTGAAATTTGAAACGAGCAACATTTCATTTCTGACACACCTGCATTAAAAAAAAAATATTAATATGAACTAATTTTAATATATTAATTATATTGATATATAATTAATATATATTTATATAAAATTAATCTTAGAAGCATCATGAGTTGGCGTTTATTAAAACAAGACTATTGAAGAAAAATAGAAAATATAATCATTATTATGGAGATGATTTTTTTGACTATTTTTCAAATTTAGAGATCGAAGTCTGCACTGATAAAATAAAAATAAAAGTATTCAGAGTGTTTACGTGAATGTTTTGGGGGCGGCTGTGTTAGCGGCCTTCAGCAGCTGTTGGAGCGACATCAGAAACCCGCCGAGTCATCAGCTCCTCGTAGTTCATGAAAAACGGTTCGTAGGTCAGAGACACGACGTCGGCAACAAGTCGACACGCATTCATCTAAATGTCTTCGTTAACGAGGGACGGAGATAAGGTTTGTTAAATGATCTACCTCTGCTGATAACAAGCCTCATTTGATCTTGTTTTCCAGATTTCTATCATCTAAATTAATTATTCCAACAACCTCACAGGTCGTTTATATGCGGATTAAATTAATTCACAGTTATGTTTTATCGTTGATTAACGTCTTTGGTGTTTTGATCGTTGCCATCTTGGGGTTTTTGGAGCCAGAAGTGATTGTATTTGGACGAGCTTGGGGAGGATTCTGAGGACACTAAGCCCCGCCCACCTATATCGACAAGCCTGACTGGACCACCTGTCAATCAAGTCAAACCGAAAAACATCAAACAAAATATCAGGTAACGTTTGTGGCTCAGTCTTTTTTTGCCCTCCACAGCAGCAGGGGGCAGTATGAGTCAATAAAAAAAACATGGACACTAACAAATGGACCAATATAGGAAACCTGACTGCACCCCAGGCCTGTCAATCAAACAGACACAGGCGGGGTTTTATTGGAGCCCGCCCCTACTGGCCCTCAGTGGTATTACACTTTAAGACACTTCTGTATCAGCTTCACTTTTCAGACCCGGAGATGAAAAAACATTTTTATTTCTGTAGAGAATCAATCGTTCCAGCTGTTAAACTCAGAAGTCGGATGTTCATAAATTGGAACTCTCCCACTTTTCCAGCTTCCTGAATGCTCTGATTGCTGCCGGACACTGAACGCACCACCACAGACCACCGGGTGCGTTTCCATGGACACTGCAGCGCTCCTAATTGGCTACAACCAATTTAAAAAGACATATGCAGCCGTGGTTGACTAAATCGCATCACTGAGAGGAGGCGGAGTATGACAGACGGGGGGTGTAACTGGCAGCTCAGGTCACGCATTCTGAACCGCACACGTTACCGCGGAAATGGACGCGCTTCGTCCGCAGCCGGGCCCGTCCAATCCCGTGCCGGCCTCTCTCCACCCAAGGCCGAACGTGATTGGCTGACAGCTCATTATCCACATGGCTGATGCTCAGGCAGCAGAACTGATTGGCCCACCGAGGGTGGCGGGGGTGACGAGGGGGGGGGGTCAAACAGAGACACGATTGGTTTAACTTAAGGCAAGAAATGCAAATGAGTCCCTCATTTGGTTTAAGGCGGAATATGCAAATGAGACATTATACTCGATAGACATTTAAATTAAAATGAAATGAATCGTTTCATTTTACTGCAGTGAACCTTCAGGAGGTTTGCCACCCCCCCACACAGACCCTCTCCACCCCCCCACCCCCACACACACACAATATAAGGTAACTTTCATTCAGTTCACACTCTCATGTTTCACCTGGATTCAGTGTTCGCCGGCAGCTTCTCGTTTATATTTCTTACCGTGTTTCTTTTTGTCAGATATTTTAAAATAACAACAACCATTTGTTCATTAGTGGGTCTAGCAGTCATTAGTCATCCGACTCATCCCAATATTACAGCAACAATCGAGGGAATTAAAAATACGTAAAAAAACAAAAAACCCTGATGATGTCATAGTGAGGTCATCTGCGTTATCGTCACATGAGCTAAATTAAACTAAACAAGTTTTATGTTGTTGTAAATCGTTGTGGAAAAGTGGAAAATCTTTTTTTTTTTATAAATAATGATAATAATCCTACCTTCTGATTAACTTTTAAACTTTTTAAAGCATCATCCCAATTTTTATACTTCTTATCTCACTCCTATTTTACAACTTTGAATCTATCTTCTACATTGTCTTTTATGTCTAATTTGTTGCGTGCGTTGGTCTTAAAGTGTTGTTGTTTTTTTTTAAACATTCTTAATTTCCTTTTAATTTGTTTTTAACTGTTGTTTTTTTAATTTGTTCTCAAATGTATTAAATTTTTCTGTCATATAACTAATCTGTCTTATTATTGGCCTGTCAATCATCTGTGAAGCACTTTGAACTGCACCAAAAGGTACGATAGCGCTGTATAAAACATCGATGACGTGCATCCTGATGTGGAGGTTCACTTAATAACTGCAGGTCTGTCGCACTTTAGAGAGAAAAACTCTCGTAATAAAAGAAATATGGCACTAAATGTCAAATATCTCTAAATGTTTCATTGTTAAAACACGGTTATTCAGTGATGCGGTTCAGTTTCATGTGAGAGTGATTCCTCGACATGAAGTGGACCGGTGTCTCCTCAGCGGAGGAAACACCCCGGTGAAATTTTAATGAAGAAACCCTTAATAGAATATATTTTGGTCTCCATCTTGGATTCGCTGCTTTAAGGCCGAGTATCTTTTTCTCTTTGCTTCCTTCACTCAGCGGTTCATGTTTTCGGGGCACGACCCCGAGCTTCGTCTCCGCCTCACACGTCCCAGACAAACCCCCTCTTTTGTCTTCTTCTTACACTCCCCCTCCATCTCCGCGGTCGAGCTCCACTTGTCCACCAATTATCTTTAGCTCGTCAGATAAGAACTGCTCCATATTCAACAGACACAAGAGGAGAAGACGAAGCAAAGAGTTCGACTTTGAATGTTAAAACGCCTCCGCAGCCACCGGACGACCTGCAGCGGCCGCTGAGCGGAGACCGACCCGCCGCACGCAAATAACAAACCAGCTGCAGCGAGTGCTGCTGGAGGCTGAAATGTTCATTACACCGCATAATGTGAGGGTCTCGCACAGAATAAATATCACGCCAACGATTTGCCTGTTCTTGGAAGGAAAAAGGTAAAAAAAAAAAAGGAGAAGCTGGTCCTGAGCATGGCGCTGAAGAAAAGATTGAGACAGGCTGTGAAAATTTAAAGGGCTCAAACTGAGGGGAGGAAGAAGGAAAATCTTCCTGTAAGAGTTGAATAAATGTCATTTTTTAATGATTAATTTTTGCACTAATGTGCTGCTCTAACAACCTTCTGATTTCAGCAACCAGGTGTTGAACAGGGTTGCAAGGATTTGGGTTTCAGGGTCGGGATAACCCCAATGAACCCAAACCTAAGATTAGTCGGTTCCTGACAATAAACGATAATAATAATCCCAAAAGGTGTTGGACGGGGTTGAGGTCTGGTTCTACCACATCTAAACATTTCTCCCTGGAATTGACTATAAGAATGTCGTATCGTCAAACAGAAGAGTTTCCTCCACAAACTGCTGACAAAGTTGTCAAATTAAAACTGACATCGGACAAAAACTGATTGGAAGCTTTGACCCGTCGATTGTCCCGATCAGCGTGAGCAGAGAAGCCGTCAGTTCCGGCTGGAAGAAGGACGATTAAACCACACGAGACTAATACAACATCTAGCAGCATCTGCAGCTTTGAAGGCTAACCCTGCTAGCATGATGTAGCTCATGAGCAACGGTACAATGACTTCCAGGAGTTCTGACCGTAACTGTTTGGATCACCGGTTGTACCAAACAGAAGTCTAGTACCGAACGTCTTGGAACGACTATGTGCACCGTTTCACCTCGGTTTACGGTCTACGTGAGAGTATTTAATGAAAGTTGATGCCAAAAGAAGAAAGGAAATCTAAAACACCTAAAAGTGTAGAAAAAGTGAAAAAGAAAAGGAGTCAGTTTGACGTTTGAGTCGTACATGTGGACCTGATTCGTCTTTGTGTCGGAGGCTCGGACTGATCGCTCCGCCGGCGTCATCTCTACATACTGACAGGAATCTCTACAAACTGAAGCTGTCAGCACCGTTGGGCCTTAAAGATGATTTAAAACTGAAGACAGTGTAGATATGTTTTAATGAGGTCGCGGCTGAGTGAACGTCCTCAATCTCGGGAGCCGTCGGCTATCGGTCGGATGACGGTTTTTAGCCTCTTGGGACGACGGCCGGTATTACTGCAGATGTTTGGTAGTCTGAAATTACTAGACCTAAATTCTCTCTGTGAATATCTGAGTCTGGCCAAAATCCTTTGAGGGAGCCGGTCGTTGCATTTTAATGGAGGTAAGACCTCGGGGGTGAATTTTCGAAACTATTAGAGCAGCCTTTAACAAATCCGCACACACGTTGAGCGCCGAAAACTGTACCGCCGACGCCAATGTTGGGACTCTTTCATCATCTTCGTCCTCCCTTCAGAGTACCTGAGCAAACCTTAAGGTGAACAGTTTCCAGACTATAATCGCAGCAGGGACTGAGGTTGCGCAATTGGCATCGGAGCCGCGCTCATGCGCCCGAGTCGTACCTCGAAGTGTCTACAAGTGCCCGTAACCATTTCTGGTGTGGCACCCTTCATACTTAAACTACTGGAAATGTTCAAGGTAAGAATGGAAACCCTAAAAACAAACCTCCTGAGAAACCAGTGAGTATAATCGTCTTGTAATCACCTCAGAGTTTCTAACAAAGGTAATAAATTATAATCCCATTTCGACCGATGTATTTCGCCTCTTTGGCATTCGACATTGAGTGTTTACCTGCACGCGATCAAAGCTTTAGACCAAAGATGGAAACTAATGCACCCATTTATGCAGATATGTTCATAGAGATCGACACGTCCTTCAATCTGAAGCGACAAAACAAACAAAATGATGCTTTTCATGCACAAAGACGGACGCACACCGAGGTGATTGTGAAGATATCGAGCTGTCAGTCCTGATTCAAACTCTAAATCTCTCTCTGTCACTCTGTACAAGTGGAAAATCTATATATGTGTGTGTGTGTGTGTGTGTGTGTGTGTGTGTGTGTTTGTAGAGGAGACTCAGAGGACGGTAACCCATCAACTCGCCTGGGGCCAGGTGATTGGCTTGGCTCGCTGCCAGCCCGGCCAATCAGAGGCCTTGATTTCCCCGCAGCGATAAAAGCTGAGAAACATTTAACGGGCGAGCAGAGTCGCCCTTTAAAAAGCGTCGTAGCACAGCTGGAAAAGTATAATTTAATATCATAAACGACCTGATTAGTCTCATTACCCGCCCGGTCTGTTGAATCTGTTATTTTTGGGGCTTCTGTTTTAGCGGGTGACGCCGCTGCAGGGACCGCTGAGACATGTAACTACTTCTTACTAATTACCTTTGCCCGTCCGAGCTCCTCTCTTTGTTCCTGTCGACTCCTTTTGTCAAAGTCACCTGAATGGCAGCGTCGTTTTTGTAACCTTCAGATTTCTGCTTTACTTTCAAAGAGGTGGTCAAGGCCAGATGAGGCGTTATGTACGCACAGTATCGTTTGATTAAAGAGCAAATGAACAAAAACTCACGTTGGTAGGACGAGATTTCAGCTCTTGAATGTGGAAAAAAACAAAAATCACTTTATCGTCTATACGAAAAGATCGGAACTTCTTCCACCTCAGCCGAACCATTTTTACCAACTTCCACTTGAGGTTTTAATGTGAATAAGATCTGACAGATTGAAGCGCATTCATCTACCGCTACTTATTATCCGCCGTCTGTGAATGTGCTAACAGGTCGTCTTTAACACTCTCTCACTCTTTAAACAGTAGTTAAATAACAAAATGAGACAGGAAGTGAAGTTAGGACGCACCGGGAGCGGCAATTTTGCGCTAACTATTATCTTAAAGAGCGTCTGTGGGCGGTGACGACCGACGAGCCCTGACACCCATTATCACCGGCGGACAGCTGTCACACAATCTACTGCTCCATCATCCCATTATCCCCCCACACCCCCCACACCCCCCCCACAGCGTGGTTGCCATGGAGAGTTTTGTTGAAGTCTTCTTCCAGCCGCCGTGATGTTTGCATCGGTCACGTCTTCCACCTGACGGCCGCCACAGATGGACTGTTTATATAACGTCTTTATTCTTTCTGTCTTCAGTCTTATTCTTCCATCTGCTTTGTTTATCCGCTCGTCTTCCTCTTCACGGCCCTGACATCTTCTTCTTCTTCTCTTTCCTTTCTCTCCATCTGCTCGTTTCTCTTCACATTTTGTCACACAGATCACTCTTCTCGCTCCGCCATCTGTTTCTCTCTCCCGTCACGCCTCTCTCTCTCTCGTCGGTCCCGGTGAGCCGCCGCGGTGTCGCGTTGTAAAACGTCCTCCGCGGCGCTCCAGATCAGTATGTGAAAGCGTCTGCGGCCGCGTCATCTCAGCAGATCTTCGGGATTTGTCACACAAAGCGCAAAAGCAAACAGCCGACTGATTATATATGTAGAGTCGCGGCGGTGTGACTAATGGTGTGGAACATATGCTGTGGTTTGTCCTTTTAACAGCCTTTCATCATCTTTGAAGCCTCGTTGTTCACCAGAAGTTAAACCCAGTAACTCCATTATGAGACGAAGACGGCATGAGTCACATGGGAAATGGTTTCCAATCAGGATCAGTCACAAAACACAGACTGTTTATAAAAGTGTTCGTAGCTGCCGGGTCTGACGCCGATCCAGAAGTGTCTTCAGCTGCAATACCAGCGAGTGCCACTAGAGGTCGGCTCCAAAAAGCCTCCGGCTCCATAGACTCCCATTCAACTTCTCTCATCAAATCCAAAGTGAATAAAATGTGTCCATCAGTTATCTCGGTGTTGTTAGCTAAAGTCACTCCTTCTTATTAGTTTTCTGGAGGTCCATCTGAAACCCGCCATTTATTAGATATCAGGCCTCAAAAAGTGGTATGTTTGGGGGAGCGTGTCTGGTTCTGATTGACAGGCCTGTAATGCAGTCAGGTTTGTGCTATGGGTGGGCGGGGCTTAGTGTCCTCCGGTTCCCGGTCAGAACGAGTCCCAAATATGGTTCAGTTCAAAAGTGGCATTTTTAGATAATGGTACGTTTTGCGCTGGGATTTGTAACGTGGTCAGTTTATGTTTATGTTGTACGTGTGTGTTGCCATGGTTACGAAGACAGGCCTTACTCACCACCAGTATTGTTGTTGTTGAGGAGACGCTCATTAACGTATCTGAAGCCAACAGGTCTGAACCGAGTAACAGAGATTAATTTTGGCTTCGCATAAAGTAACGACGCTGCTCGGTGAGCAAGTTGGCAGCTGTTTCCAGCTAGCCGGGTTGCTATGGTTACCAGCATAAAGAGATGAGAAAAACAAAAGCGACATCGGAATAATAATAATAATAATAAAAAAAACGACATGAAGTTCAGCACAATAACGACCGGGGTTCAGAGACAGACAGGTGGACAGAGAGACAGGTGGACAGACAGACAGGTGGACAGACAGACAGGCGCAGGTAGACGCAGTAATAACGTGATTTATGGCTCCTTATATTCTAATGAAGTCTGTGCAAACAGCTCCTGTAGCCATAAATTATCCACTTCACACACAAGAAATACACTGCAGAGACACAGAGAGCAACGGAAGAGATTAATTAGCCTGGTTCCTGGGATCACACACACACACACACACACACACACACACACACACACACACACACACACACAGAGAAGCAGAGCAGGAAAAGCTAATCTAGTAATTAAACTTTTCCTGTGCTTTTTATTTAACGCCGTCGTTCCTGCAGTCGCTTGTACAAAGAAAAAGTCCAAAACACACCTTCACTCGTTAATCACGCGACATTTATCGCCCCAAAGGACATCGGAGAGCAACATGAATGCATGTCCATGAAAAGTACTTATTGATTCTGCATTTATTTTTCTAATGAATATTAACATTTCTACTGCAGCAAAGGTTGATAGAAGAGATGAAAAAAAGGAACTAACGTGAGAGTAGTTCAGAACTTCCATTGGAAATCTTCCGTTTTAAGCACAGAGCGTGGTGACGCAAACAACCGGGTTGAGGCAGGAATTCCAGTTAAAAGTATTAATGCAGCCAAAAATTTGGGTTGGAACACAAAAACATGTACTTTCTGCACCATTTAAACAATTCTTATAAATACATTTTTTTAAGTATCACAAGTCCCATAAAAAAAAAAGGCAATACAAATCCAATACAGAACTTCCATTGATAATCTGTCGTTTTAACATTTGACTCAAATCAAGTCCACCTCCAGGTTGGACTATAATAAGACGCCATCACACCTGTGGAAATATAAGATCAAGTGTAATTTAATAGTAATTTATAGCATTAAGTAGAAGTTAATTATGTCACAAAACAATAACGATTCTTATAAATTCAAATCTTTAAGCTCACGAGTCTTTAATACAGAAGTTCCTTTGAAAAATCTGCCGTTTTAGCCTTCGACTACAATACAGTCAAATCTCCAGGTTGGATGATTAAAAAAAAAAATACAATCACTGCTGTGGAAATATGAGATTAATTGTGATTTAATGTACTTAAAGCATTAACTTCAACTTTATGTCGTTAAATTCAATCTCTAAACTTCCATTTAAAATCTTCAGAGAGCAGCCGGACATCCAGGTCGGACGAGAAAAAAAAGAGAAGCACGTTTTCATGTCTGTGCAATTAAATATTAATTCTTGAATACTTTTATAAAGCGAAGTGGAGCGCTGTCCGGCTGCATTAAAACATCGAAGCACCTCGAGTCGTCCTCTCTAACCAGAACTTCATTTAGAAACGTGTCCTTTGACCTACATCCCGACACAAAGATGTCACCGCCCGCCGTACGATCAAAAGAGCGGCGACCGTTTAATCCGCTCGTACGGTTTAATCCTCCTTTTGTCCGCGCAGCCTTCGGGGCTCGTGATCGGGCCTCATTAGGAGGATGTCACCGTGTTCGGCTGAAGCGCTGTCCGGAGGTGTGCGTGCGCGTCGCTTTCGCCCTGAACCGTTAATAACGCACATCTGAACGCGTTAGCCGAGGTTAACGAGCCTCGAGACAACGGCGCCGAACTAAACAACCGAAATAGGAAGGAGCCGGTTTATTTATTTAAAGAAAACGAAAACCTCCCGTCTCTACGACGTTTCAGCACCGGACAGCTCCTCCACGTGAAGGTAAAACAGGAAGTCACGGAGGTCTCTATCAGCCGATGGAGGTCACGCGTAGTACTGTAAGTGGTGGTTACCACGGTTACAAACAGAGATGATGGAAGTTACAGTTGGTTTATCATCTTTCTGATGACAGCAGCTGAACACCAGTTATGATTACTATTATTATCTTTATCACGGGAAATTGGAGGACCAGCTCGCGTCCACATGGAGCCTCCGTACGATGTGTTTGTTGCACTTCAAAGTCACGTATTTTAGTTTACACTTTTTCTTGTTTTTTTTAGTTTTTTTACGGTGGTTGTTTTTTTTCCGTCTTGATTTCCATTAGAAGACATTTTATGGTTTATGGTATAGTTTACATCTCTTCTCTGCAGCTCTACCAAACAACAGGCTGATTTCTGTCTGTATCTTTGAGACTCATTGATAAAAAATAAATAAATTTAAAAAAAACCTCCGGTTTTCCTTAGTTTAGTTTAGAATCTTTGGTTTGTCTCTTCCGGGCTCCTGTAGAAACATGACCTGCTCCTTACGTACATACAAAGGTCTTTTTTAAAGTAACGGAAACACAACGCTTATTAATTTCAGGTGAATACACGCTCATAAAAAAACAGTTATTAATATTACACTCCCTTAAATCCTGCACACTGGACCTTTAAGAGATTCTAAAACTTGGTATTTGTAGGCATAATAATTAATAATAACTCTTGAGTGACTAGATTACAGTAAATAATTAAGTGTCTCTATTCTGACCTGTTATTATCAGCTGGGATGTCCTCCACTCACATATTCATAGATTCATGCCGAGAACAATCCTTTCGTTTCTGTATTTAGGCTCCACATAGAAGGACAGAAATATATGGATTTATTCCTCATTAAGCGTCCACGTTTCCCCGCTGACGGGATTTCTCTTTGATTTTTAAAACACACACGGAGACGTTGAATCGTCCCGGGAGGACGAGTCCACTGAGATCTGATGATGAACACACACACGAAGCGAGATGGGAGGGGGGTGGGGGGGGGAGGGGGGACGTGTCTCTGTGTGTGTTTATTTTAATGAGATTTCAAAGTAAAAAAAAAAGATGAATCCGTACCGGTAGAATCACGTTTGTCAAAAAGGTAACGGATCCGTTATTTGATCGGAATTTGAACTGACAACTTCCTGATCAGAAAAGGATTAATTCCTCCATCGCCTCCTCCTCCTCCTCCTCTTCCTCCTCCTTTACAAATCAGAACACGTATCCAGGACACGCTAAGGCCGCGGCACAGTCGTCACGCCTCTTGACACGTCCTAATTCGGCCGCCGACACGTGTCCTAATTTGTCCGCGGAGGAACTCGTTAACGAAGCGACCCGAGAAAAGAGTCAGACTGTGTTTTTATCTTTTTTTTCAGCTTGTAGGGACATTTACAGGGAAAAAACATCAGCTGCTGACGCGGCGTTTCAGCTGAAGGGTTGGATAGATGAACCGTCTCATCTCCGGAGCGAAGAGGCCTCGTTTAGCGTGTCGCGTTAATCTGTTAAAGGGGTTTGAGATATCATTAAAGTTGTGTCGTCCTCCCACATTAAAGCTGACGTGATATCACCTGCTCGGGTCGGGAGATAAAATCCTCCTGAAGACATGAAGACGGGTCGTATTTCAACGGAAAAAACTTTTAGGAACGTGTGTTTCTGTGTTTAAATCAAAGTAGTTTGACACCAGTGAGCAGAAATCCCCTCTTATATATATTCTTTTTTCTTGTATATAAAAGTGTTTGTAGTTTCCGGGTCTGAAAAATGAGGCCGATGCAGAATTGCATTGAATGGGAGTCTATGGAGCCGGAGGATTTTTGGAGCCGACCTCTGGTGGCACTCGCTGGTATTGCAGCTGAAGGCTCAAACCTGGACGCTCCGTCCACTTTTATAAACAGTCGACAGTTCAGGATCCTGCTGACTCCGCCCACCAATCAACACGCAGCACAGTGTCAGAGGAATTATGGGAAATATTCACACCACGGAGAAGACGTTGGTGATTTTTCCGATCAGCAGGTATTATAGTCGTTTATGATGAGTCTCTCCTCGACAGTCGTCTTCGTACTTCCTGTTAAAGTCTCTGGATTAAACAGAAACGCTGTCATCACACTTCAGCTTGCTGCCAGACTTTCATCAGCGACTTCCTTTATTTGCGCTGTTCACCCGTCAGACGCCGCTAGTTTTGATCTGTTGATATAATGAGCTGCAGAGTTTCATTGTTTACGGTTTTGTAAACAACAACACGGTGAACGGCGAAAATGACTTGATAAGCAGCCGGATTAAACGGCAGCACATCGGTTTGTTCAACGCATGTAAAGTCTGGTGTTATTGTAGGACGTCAACACCACGAGTCTGAACAACACAAACAAACATAGAGGGCCGTCGTCGTCATGGTTACAGCAATAAACGTGATTTGGAACGTAACGGAACAGTCGGGAGTTAAAAGAAACAACGTTAACGTCCAACGTGAGTTGTCGACACTTCAACACATACAAAGTGTGTAATACACACGTTCGTCCAGTAGAGGGAGGCGTATTTATGCCGCTTCTTTGACTCGTCAGACGTGTCGTTGTCACGTACTTTAGGAAAACTAAACTACGTGGAAATTGACGTGGTTCGAGTTAAAAAAAAAAACGAACAGCGTTCAGGAAAGTGGAGTGATTTAGTGGATTGATTCTGAGCTCAACACTTGATGCTTTCTCACACAACGAAACTACAACGCACCTGTAAGTATTATTAATCTGGACCAAATTATTACCAAATTTAATTTCACTTTCTGTAAACTGCATCTAGCGGAAAAAAAACCCCCAAAAAACATCACGTGACCGCGAACGTTCGACTGCCTGACATCAGGTCGAACTTCTTCTTCTTCAACTGTAACGGCCGTCGTTTCATTTCAATAAAGACAATCTGAATTTCACAGGAGACGAAGAGCAGAGGGATGCAGAGAGGCAAGAGAGTGGGAGAGACATCACCATGGCAACAGATGTTGGGTCACTGAGTCGGTGAGAGGCCAGCGAACCCTACTCTGGATTCATCGTGTGTGTGTGTGTGTGTGTGTGTGTGTGTGTGTGTGTGTGTGTGTAGTTCTGCTCTATATATATCTATGTGCAGACGGGGAGGGAGTGTGTTCCAGAAAATAATGGAGGTGAAGTGGAGACAGAAAGAAAGAAGGTGGAAAACTCTTTGAGAGACTGAGAGTGTGAGTGTGTGCGTGCGTGCGTGCGTGTGTGTGTGTGTGTGTGTGTGTGTGCGTGTGTGTGTGTGCGTGTGTGTGCGTGTGTGTGTGGTGACCTTGGCGGTGTGATGCCAGGGAGAGTTTCAGTCGACAAACTGGCAACCAACCAACCTGCCTGCCAGCGAAACACACGAAAATTACACACCTGAATACACACACACACACACACACACACACACACACACACACACATACACACACACACACACACAAAGCCTACAGGTACGACTTCGGTCGTCATGGTAACCGGTCTGCGGACCTGCAGAATTGGTGATCCGGCTGCCAAACTCGGCTTTCCAAAAAATAAAAAATAAACAATATTTGACAACACAAACAACTTCTGTCCGGTCAGGAGGGAGCGTGTTGGAAGCGACACCTGGTGAACCACAGCTGTGTGCATCCGCCGCGAAAAATAGTCCCAAATAAATGGACAATAAACAATATACTGGCACCCTTTTAAAAAATAAAACCATATATTTTTGTTCCCATAGAAATCAAGAAAAGGATTAAAAGTAACAACCGACCCAAGAAAACCAACGTAGATTAATCTGTCACAGAAAATAGTCCCCAATAAATGTCTTCCTGTTTGTCTGTACGGCAGCGTTTAAAAAATACATTTCTGGAAAAAGTTGAAAACCAAATGCTGACACAAGAAAACCAACGTAGATTAATCATAATCATAATTAATGAAAATAGTCCCTGCACTACTTCCTGTTTGTTTTTAAAAGATGGACGTCCTCTGTAGGAAAAGTCAGCGAGTACAGTGAGACGACTGTCGGGTCTGTCGTGGGATTTCATCGACTATAAATACAGCAGATACAGAAATAACGCCGACCTCGTGCTTTCAAACGAACTCGGAGAACTCTGGTTTGTGTTTTCTGAGGTGATTCTTCACGTTCGATCGGAGACTTCGGGAAGGAGGACGACGTCCGATGAAAGAGACCGTGAGGTCGCGGAGGTGAGGACGATGGAGAAGGGTTTTGTTGGGAGTGACGAAGGTCGGAAAGGATTCAGAACGAGTCCGTCAGAAGGACAGATGACGGTTCGGAGACGAAGAGGTGAAGAAGAAGAAGATCGTGTAAAAGTGTAAAAGTGTAAAAGTGCCCAACGCAGACCAGACGTCCACTAAAAGTGTTTTAAAACTTTAAGTTTAAAAACCCCATGAAGCCTCATTACTGCCGAGACAGAAAGATCCACTCAGACCGCCGATCAATACTTCAAATCGATCGGCGTTTCCTCAGGTGAACCGCCGTCTCGGTTACTTACAGCATCTCTCTTCTGGAGAATCTTCATCTTTGTCTCCTTTATTTTTTCTTCCATCGTTTGTTCTTTGATTGCGACACACAAACGCACACACACACACACACACACACACACACACACACACGCACACACACACACACACACACGCACACACACACACACACACACACACACACACACACACACACACACACACACACACACACACACACACACACAGGAACACGGCCCTCTGAGTGTGTGTTGCGTAACGAGCTCTCGTCGTCTTGAACTGACACTAAAATAGCCGCCTCAGCTCCTCTTTGTCTTTAAAAGCACCAATTAGAGACATTTAATCACTGCTGGCCGTCCACACGAGTCACACGCACGCGGAGACATTTCATTTGTCCTCTGCGGTCTCCAGGAAAACCCCGACTGCTCTGAAGGGAAATGGAAAATCTCTCAGTGGCATCAAAGCTAATATTTTTCCAACAGATTAAAAATTAACAATTTTAGCCAACGAACACCGAAACATTGCAACCAGAAGTTTTTAAAACAGATTCAGGAACATTTTAAAATGAGAGAGAAAGAAAAACCTCCGTTAGTAGGAAAGAAAAACTTTTAAATGAGCAAAAGTGGATTGAAACACGTCAGAAACACACTTTATATCATCGTTAAACACACTCTGCTTTTAAAGCAACACAATGAAGTCCATTGACACTTTAATACACACCTCCACCTCCACCTCC
>NW_027185439.1:47500-65000 GCF_022577435.1 Embiotoca jacksoni
ATATTCAAACTGAAAGAGTTCTTGTGTTGCAAAAGAGAATTTATTAGAAATCAGAAGTATCTGATTTTGATTCTTCTGGCAGTGAACTGAGCAGGCGGGTCGTTGCGGAGGCGTCTGCGGGGCAGATCTCAGAGTTTAGGAGCTCTGAGTGCCGTCGACACGAGAGGATTTACTAAAGTCAGATATATTTCAGGGAGCCGAGGCTGCAGGCTGCTGTTCGTTTTTCAAAGTTTCAGAGACGTCTGTTAAAAACAACACTGATGTTTTTCCAGATTTTATTTGAATGTCTCACGATGACTTTATTTCTGAACAACATGCCGCTGACTTTTTTTTTTTTTTTTTTTTTTTACAGGAATCTCCAGCAGAGGTTTCTTCTTTATAAACACGCCCACAGACTTGAGATCCGGTATTGTTAATGCAGGATTACTGGTGAGGATGTTTTCCACCTACACAACCGGCTGCACGAAAACAAAAGAGCTTTTATATCACAGCGTTTCAGTTTCAAGCCGATCAATAAGGTTTACGACGGAGCTGATGCTTTAATATCAACAGTCACAGAAGACATTTCACTTTTGATAATGTTGGAACATTACGCTGATAATACTTCTGTATTTTTATGTTTTTTTGTAGAATATCCGAGAAATCTGCGCTCGGTGACGAAATAATTGAAATGCAGGACTTTTACTTCTACGAATGTATTTTTACATCGTTCGATTGGTAAATAAAAGATGTTTAAACTTTAATCGTACAATAAGAAAAAGGTTGTTAACGTTGTGTTTTCCAATCTGTAGTTTAATGCTAGTTAGTAGGAAAACCAGAATTTGTAATCTACATTTAAGGATTTCATTGGTACCTGATTTTGAAAAATTCAACATACTCAACATACACATAAGAAGCCAGTTATAATATCAGTTGTGTATTAAACTGAGTGCACAGATGTGTACAGATGTTTTTTAGGAGACTTCATATGAGATATGTGAAACCACAGATTTGGCCAGATGGGCGGACATCTTTATGCTCTTCTCTGACAGGACGAAAGCTGAAATAATCCCAGCGATTCCTCTTCGTCTTTGTGCTCGTCTTCATCGGTGTGAGCGGCGCAGGTTTCCCTCCGTCTCTTTAAATTTGGATCTCAGCTCATCATTTCTCTTTCGCTCTCTCAGGGGAGCTCGATGCCCCGCATGACAACAGATGGAGCCCCGAGGCTCTGGGACCACACACACACACACACACACACACACACACACACGCACACACACACATGCGCATGCACACACACACACACACACACACACACACACACACACACACACACGCACACACACACACGCACACGCACACGCACACGCACACGCACACGCACACGCACACGCACACACACACGCACACGCACACACGCACACGCACGCGCACGCGCACGCGCACGCGCACACGCGCGCACACGCACACGCACGCACACGCACACGCACACGCACACGCACACGCACACACACACGCACACACACACGCACACGCACACGCACACGCACACGCACGCGCACAGCGCACGCGCACACGCACACGCACACGCGCACACACGCACACGCACACACACACACACACACACACACACACACACACACACATACAGTACTGGCAGCGGTAGGGTGGGGTTAGAGAGGCAAACTGTGGTGAAGCCTGATGTTGACATCAGTATTAATGCGCTGGCACACACACACACACACACACACGCACACACACACACACACACACACACAGTCCATGGTTATGTATATATATATATATAGTATCGTCAGGTTTCCAATCAGATCAGTCAGATCCACTGCTGGCTCCTCCCCCAGCTCGTCCAAATATGGTCACTTCCTGCTCCAAAGGAGTGTTGTGTTGTTGTGTTTTGTAGTATTTTCTGCTTTTTATGAAACCCTTAAAATCCATCACACTCGTACTGTTTGACAGATTACGGATTGCATTCATTCCATTCCTGGCCCGGCCCGGACCGCCCGGCCCGGACCGCCCGGCCCGACCACCTGGATGCGACCTCACCTTTACCTCAGCGTGGGACTCCCTACCTCTAATGAGTGTAAAGGTCAGGACGCGGGCCAATTAAATGCCAGAGCTAATCTGAGAAGCTGGAAAAACACAAACAGGAAGCTGAAAGAGAATCTGTAATGTGATAGATGAGCGTGGACGGGGAAGAAGTGTCTGACATGTACAATACGCCGCCACGGCGATCACATTAAGGTTCGGGGCGTGGAGAGAGAGAAAATAAAAAGAGGAAACGCACCGCTGCGACATGGCATGCTAACTGATTGTGGCAGGACGGCAGTCGGAAACACAAACAATTAGGAAGACACGGGAGGAAAGAAGAAGAAGAAAAGACGCAGAGATGGAAGCTGACGGCTCTGATATGATTCATTAGGTTGGACGGGGGAGTCGACATCAGACGGGTTTTCAACGAGGCCCAAATAACAGCTGACAACACGTCGGTTTGGCCTCAAGGAACTTCTCACACCAAACTTCTCAGCAGCTTCCCTCCGACACATTGAAATAAATCTGACATACTGAACAAATGATTTTCTGAGAGTCTGTATCAGGTCTGACTGGTCGGTTCCTCCCTGACAGGGATGTTAAATCGAGCCTCGATCGGAGGAAACAGTCCAGAATGGTTATTTTACGACGTCTAAGACGCTTCGAGGGGTCGATTGAATAAAGCTGCCGTCGCAGGTGAACGGTAAGTCGCACCGAGACGTAAACGGAGGAGGACGAAGCAACAACCTCCGCGAGGAACCGCTCCGAGTTTCGTGTCTGGATCAACATCGGCGCCTGAGTTACGTTAACGTGACTGCTGGTAGCATGAACATTCGGGATTTCACAAATAAAAACTTTGAGAAGAAATTTCCTTTCAAGATTTTCTTTTAAATGTCATTCTTGAATAAATCGTTACACTTGTTAATACTTTACTTCTTTTTATGATCTTATATTTTGAGAGATTTTGAGTTTCCTACGTTTAAAAACATCCTCTCCAGTTTACTTTGAAACGACTCTGTTAAATGACTCGAAACAGCGTTGACGAGTTTACTGGTATAAAAAAAGGGAAATATTCATTTTTAAAGGACATGAACTATGAATTTTTGAAAATTTTAAATAAAGTTGCTAATAAAGTTTCTGTCTGTGTTTATGCGCCAGGTATGAAATTGACATAAGATGGGAGGTCAATCTGAATAATAACTTCCATTTCAATTCAGAAACTTCATCTCTGTCAAGTGTTCCAGCTTCTGTGACTTCAGTAGAAAAATCGCTTTAAAAAGGTTCAACAGGAAGTCAAATTGATCTGCTTCAAATGTTGAGATGCGATATTTTCATCGGAAGCAAACAAACAGAAATGTTCTTTATAAATGTTCCACGTTTCCTTTGATTAATTATGAAAGCGACTCACTCAAATGAAAAAAACACGAAGAGAAGGGTGAAGGTAACAAAAATACACTCAGAAAACTTGAGATGTCGTCGCTTCAAAAAACACTCGACGTTGACTTTCGACCTCGCGCAGCACTCCTCAACTGCCACTTTAACATCTTCAAGGTCTCCCACTTCACATGTTTCTGACGTGTAAACGCACCTCAAAAAGGCTACTAAAGAATCAAAGTCAAACACGTTCAGATTATTTTAAACGTTTGATATTTTCTAGAGAAAAAAACATGCGAATATTATTTTGACCTTTCCTTGAATTGAACTCGAAGCCGACATCCTCACGAGCCCAACAAGTACCGAGATAAACAGATCAATTTAAGATGGATTTCTCATAATTTCAGATGACATCTTCATCTCCTTTCAGTATTTTATAATAAAGTGACTCTTTGACCCCTTTGCAACACTTTTACATCCATTTTCAGTGCTGCTGCGTTATAAGAGCTGTCACACAAATGTATTTCAGTGATTCCAGTTTTACTGCCACTTCAACTTCTTTCAGAGATTTCTTTTAAAGTTTCCTTTAAGTAAAAATGTACTAAAACAAAAAAAACTGAATTTGCCATAATTTTAACCAAATTTGAACTCATTAAACTCCCACTTCAACTCCTTTCAGGACTCCAACTTCAAATCTCAGGTCAAGTGCTCCAACGTAAACAGCTACTACCATAGAAGTCCATTTCAAAAAGTTAAAATTTAGTGAATAAAAATGCAATGAGTGACATAAAAATCTAGAGTTTCCATCATTTCAACTGACACTTCATCTCCTTTCGGTATTTGCTCATAAAGCGACTTTTTGAACTTCTGCAACACTTTCATTTTCATCCGTTTTCAGCACTATTACTTCAGACAAAATGTCTTTCAGTGATTCCAGTTTTACTGCCACTTCAACTTCTTTCAGGTTTTCAACTTCAGGTCCAGCTTCAAGTTTAGCCGTTACTACAACATATACATTTGAAAACCTACAAAAACGGTTGTAAGTGACTGACGGACGCCCTTTCACCACCCCAGCCGCCACTTCTACTGCTTTCAGTGCTCCGGCGTCACGTCTCAGCTCAAACGCACCGACGTCTGCTGTTACCGCCACTTCAAAAAGCTTCAGGAAAAACAACTGGAAGGACTTTTGAACGGTTTTATAATATTTCTCCAGATGCGAGCACACTTACATTTTCTTCAGTTTTTATTTCACTCATTACGTAAAAAGCAGCGAGTCTAAAAATAAACCGGGATAAAGGCACACGGTTGGCGCTCCGCTTCGGTACAACGAGGTCTTCACTTTGCCGAGGCATGAAGACACTTCTCTTTTTTTTATTTAACGAAGGGAGACGAACCGCAACGTTTTCATGTCCGTGACACAAACAAACGGTGCAAAGACCGACGGAGGTTCAATTCCCAGAACTAATCACGCTTTTCAGCCTCCCCCGACGCAACGAGAAGAAAAGCGAGGACAGAGCGTTTTCTTTGCCTGATAAGAGTCCAAATTGATGAACCTAACAGTAATTGTACAAAGGACAAAGAGTTGGCTGACTTTCCCGGGAAAAAAGGGGGGAAGTTGTTTTCTCTGTATCCTAATTTGGATCAACAGGGGGATACGAGGGGGAAGCTAACGACGTGGTTTTTTTCTATTTAATAAAAGCCGACAGGAAATCAAAACTTCACGGGAACAGAGTGTCTCCTTCGTCTTCTGCCTCCACAAATCAGAACGAAAACCTGGCGAGACATCGAAGGGAAAGAAGACCGACGACGTCGTCAGACTTACCGAGCTTCGGCAGTGAGTACTGGACTTTGAAGTAGTCCTGGTAGAATCCCAGAAGCCTCTTGGTGATGTGGAGGGCGTAGTCGCCGGCGCCGCTCGAAATGGCGTCCGGCCGGGCGTAGAGACGGATCTGAAAAAGAGAGACGAGGTTTGAAATCGGGAAACAAGACACGGATCAGAATTAGTGTCCGCTCAGCTTTTCAGACAACAAAACGATCCAGAAAAGAAAATTAGATTCAGCGGAGAAGACCGGATTGTACGTGAAACTCAGGTGGAGTCCAAAGGTGTCAGAAAGGATGAGACACTCCAAAAAAAATGAAATCTCATTTGAAGGGATGTGTTCGCACAAAGAGAGATGAGATCAGGCCGGTGTCGGCCGGGTCGAGTCCGCCGAGGGAAGAACTTCGTATTCAGCTCCTCCGGGGCCAAAAGAACTGTTGAGTTTGGGTTCGAGGAAAAAAACTGATTTACAGAGAAATATCGACTCGGAGTAGAAAAGAGACAAATATAGAGGAGAGATTTAAAAAAAAGTCGTGCTTCGGGGCGGATCCCGATGTTTCCTCAGTTTTTATGTCCATTTCATTCACAAATCAAAACTTTAAATATGTTACAGTACACAGTGTTACCGACGACAATCACACACACACACACACACACACACACACACACACACACACACACACACACACACACACACACACAATCACACGGGAGCCGAGCTGTCACCAATAATCAATGGAGGCAGGGTCACCTGACCGCTCCGTACCAATCAGAGCGCTCGGCTGCTGCGGTGACCTCGTTGCAGGCTTCGTCGAAAAAGAGCAGCGGGATGACGCGCTGACAGTGTGTGTGTGTGTGTGTGTGTGTGTGTGTGTGTGTGTGTGTGTGTGTGTGTGTGTGTGTGTGTGTCTGACAGCTGGTCTGTTGTTTCCAAACTGATTCTATTATCTGATACGGATCACTATTTTTTATTTTTTTATTTTATGGTCGTCACATTTAATGTCTGCGGGTCAAAAAAAATAATATAAAAAACCTCCTTCGGTGCCGAGAGAGAAAACTTCACCTCACTGGATGAATACGTAATTTATAGACGTTTAACTTGAAATACCATCTTCTTCCTCCTCAACCCCAAAATAATACAGATTTAATCATTTCCAAAATTCACAATATGTTTTGATGTGAGGAAATATTCTGCTTCGGTCCAAATGCATTCAAGTTTAGATGGTTACAATGTTGCCATGGTAACGGCGGAGTGATATTTCCCAGTGAAGAGCCCGGTGTGACGTCATTCTGATTTGTTCAGTGACCAATCGGACGTCTTCGTCTCAACTTTTCGTTACATAACATCAGTTTGTACATTTTTAAAAGGATTTTCCATCTTTGATCGTCTCAAAACACAAAAACTTCAGACTCGATCGATCGATCGATTCTACGTGACGTCACGTCCCTTGAAGACGAGCTGGCGGCGCTCCTCGTCGAGTCGGATCCGCCGCGTTAATTACACCACAAACACTCAGTCGGCTGACAGGACAGGGGGTTACCATGGCAACAGGTGGTGGTGATGTCACTGATCAATATGCATGTATCCGCCGGTGTGAATGAAATAAAAAAAGAAAAAAAAAGAGAAACAAAGAAAATAAAGTGTGCCTGGAAAAAGTTACTGTGTGTGTGTGTGTGTGTGTGTGTGTGTGTGTGTGTGTGTGTGTGTGTGTGTGTGTGCCGGATGGTTTTACTGTCAGAGGGAGAAACCAGCTCACTGTCAGCTGAAGGACGACACACACACACACACACACACACACACACACACGAAGACAGGAAGCAAGCGGACACACAAACACACCGTGAGGTAATGCTGCTGTATCACTGCTGTCATAAAACACACACACACACACACACACACACACACACACACACACACACACACACACACACACACTCAGAGGTAAACACTCGTGTCCCAGTAATGCCACTCTGCTGCGCCTCAGTTTCCCTTCCTGTCTAATAAATCCCGTTTCCAGCCAGCGGTGTGAAACACTGTAAATCCTCGGCTCACATTAAAGCTGCTGTTAAACTGAACTGCAGAAGAAACAACGTTCGGCTTCGTTCTTAAAATAAACGTGACCGTTACAGGTGAAGAATTAAAAGCAAGCAGGTGGAGTCAGAAAGGACCATATTTGGACGAGTTAGGGGAGGAGCTGAATGAGAAACCATGACGATACTACGTCCCGCCCACCGATAGCTGTAACCTGACTGCACCACAGGCCTGTCAATCAAACAGACACACCCCCAAAAACAGGTCTTCTTGAATCTTCTTTTCTAATGAATGAGGGATTATTTTCAGATGGACCTCCAGAAAACTAATAAGAAGGAGTGACTTTAGCTAACAACACCGAGATAACTGATGGACACATTTTATTCACTTTGGATTTGATGAGAGAAGTTGAATGGGAGTCTATGGAGCCGGAGGCTTTTTGGAGCCGACCTCTAGTGGCACTCGCTGGTATTGCAGCCGAAGACACTACAGACTACAAAAGTTTTTATATTCAGTCTGTAGGAAGCAGGCTTCAGTTATAGATATATATGATATATATACATATATAGCAATATATACAGTATATATATCGATACATATATATATATCAATATATACAGTATATATATATATATATATATGAATATATATATATATATATATATATATCAATATATAGATATATTGAATTATAGTGGATGCTTTCGATGTTTTTGTAGTTTAAAAAAAAAAGTAACCTCGCTGCTTACATCACATCAACTCTTCAGATATTTAATCGTAAACAGTTTTGAGTAAAACAAAAAGTTTTTTGTCTTCTCATCTCAGGAACTGTGATTCAATTCAATTCTGGATTTAGATTTTATGAAACACTATTAATTTCTCCAACCTTAACAAGACTTATGTTGACACACGCGCGAGCACACACACACACACACACACACACACACACACACACACACACACACACACACACACACACACCGATACGACGACTGCTGCTCTACTCACCCAAATGCTAATACTTAATCACAATCCTCTTTGTGGCCTTGCTCTCCTCTCCGGCTCCCTCAGCACGACTGTTTTCAATAAAAAAAAATAAAAAAAATAAAATCCAGATTTTTTTTTTTATTCTCCTCCCTCCACCAGAACTCATCTCAGAGTGAATATCGGCTCAGAGAGCGAAGAGGGCTTTATTGAAATAGGAGCAGCGAGATGCCGCTGAATTGAATATCGTCTCCCGAGGATTCCTGGAACGCCTGCAGTCATGTTCTCCTAGGTGAGGCGAAACCCGGACGCACTTGCATTTTTTCAATGGGGTGGGATGAAAGGGGGAGGAGGGGGGGAGGGAGGGGGGGGTAACGTCTGACTTCAAAGTATCATGCAGATACACATTCAGCATGTCTCCCGGGTACCGAAAATGTGCTGCTTCACCCCGAACTCAAAAAAAAGGCCTCACCCACGGTGGCTCGGCGGTTCGTCGTAAAACCCACCGGCCTCAACCACGACAACAAACCCTTTACGTCCCGCTAACAGGCTTTAGAAAATGTACAGAAGAGGTTTTCACACTCTGCCTGTTTTTAAACCTGAATAATAATCGTTTTGAAATTAAATTAGGGAATATTTTGTATTCCAGTCACGTCACGCTTCAGGAACGCAATCAAAAGGAATCAGTCAGAAATCAAAACATGAAAATAAAAAATGAATCAAAGTGCAAAAAAAACGACCAGCCGAATTTCCCAACACGCCATCTCCAACCCGATCGATGTCCGATGTCTAAGGGCACGACGGCAGGTCGACAACACGTCGGAAAATGTCCTTTAAAGCGCTTTCACATCCGTAAAGTGAAACCAAAAGATATTTGGGAGTTTGTTCCCGTTAAAGCTCGGCGAGGTCACGTGACGCTCCACGTTTCCATTCATCCATTTTAAATCCCAGAAAAACTCCCACCGTCTGAATTAAACCGCTCGTCAATGAAAACAACACTTTCTGCAAATCTTTCCCAGTAAAAATCCCTCTTTTTTTTTTTCGAGGAGGTGAAGGGATTACCCTCCTCCACCCTCCTCCACCCTCCTCCCCCCCCCCCCACACACACACACACACACACCGCTGGAAAAGCCTTGAAAACAGATTAACAACAAACAGCAGCAGCAGCAAAACATGATCACAGCGAACCAGAGCAGATACAAAATAAAAACACAACACCATCAAACACGCACAACTTAATTAGTTTTTGAGAAAAAAATTGTACTAAACTTCATAACTGCAGATTGATAAATGTCTAAATGTATTAATGCTTCTTGCAGATGAGATATAATGTTTGAATTATTGAGCTTTAGAGGTGCCGACGCTTCCTTTTATTTCCAGTCCACTGTGCTACGCTAAGCTAACTAGCTGCTAGCTGTGTAGCTTTAGTTACATTTTGAATGAACGGTGTCTTAAAATTCTACTTTAAAATACATTTATTCCAACTAAATATTCACAATTTCTAAGAAGCAGAAGAAAAAAAGTAGAAAACAGGAAGTTCTAACTTTTTAAAATAAAAGCACCTCCTCAGGGGGGCGCTAGCGAGCCATTTGGCCACGCCCACTCGCAACACCATGAAAAATACGGGATTTTTCGTGGCAACTTTCATGAGTTTTTGAAAGAAAAATAAAGAACGAGAAAAATTTAAATAAAATCCTTGAATAAGAAATCGGGCTTTCGCATTACAGACATGATTTGATTTTAAAATGTTCCTCCTCCCCCTCCCCCTCCTCCCCCCCCCCTCCTCCTCCTTCTCCTCCCCCCTCCTCCTCCCCCTCCTCCCCCTCCTCCCCCTCCTCCTCCTCCTTCTCCTCCGCCTCCTCCCCCTCCCCCCCTCCTCCTCCTCCTCCTCCCCCTCCCCCTCCTCCTCCTCCTCCTCCTCCTTCTCCTCCCCCTCCTCCCCCTCCTCCTCCTCCACCCTTGTTATCTCTCCACTCGTCCGTGACATCTCTCGCTGCGTTCTGACGCTCCGTCTGTCGCCCTTGGATGATGGATGTGGGGTGATGGACGCTCGGTTTGCCACGGTAATTTGATGGATGGTTTAGCAACTGATACGAGCGGGCCTGGGGGAAGGGGGGGGGGAGGAAGGAGGGCAGGGGGGGCAACACACACGGCGGGTCGGCTCTCCTCGGCGAGGCGTCCGCGGGTCCTTGACTTTGAGATCGGCGGGCCGTCAGACAGCCTCCGTTGCCTCGGTAACCGACGCCGCTGACCCGTGACGACGGCGCCGCGCGGCCGTCCAATCATATCATCACTTTTACTGACGACGGACGCTTTGATGAAGCGAGACAGGCGCAGCGCCGCAGAGAGGACGGATAACAGTCGCTCTGTCAATGTCAACAAGACACGCACACAAAATAAAATAAAAAATGTCTGTTGGCGTCAGAAGGAGGCGAACACAGAGCTGCTTCTTTATCGCCTTCAGGCCCCGCCTCCAAAACAACGCGTACTCACAAACCAGAGCCGAGTCATATTTAAGAGGTCATATGATGACCCAGGTTGTCTATAGTCCGTATGAACGTGACGTTGTTTGCTGATGTTTTACAGAAAGGTCAGAGGTCATGGAGGTTCACGTTTCGGTGGACGTTCAGCTGTAATTTTAGTAACGTTTTTATTTTGATTTTTTGCAGTGTGAACCGGCTCGTTTTCATAATTTCATCACTATTAAAAATGCAACTCACCGTCACTATCTTCATTTATTTGTTTTGAGGACGCTACAAATTCTCTTCTGCTCGAAGAAATCCCCCCAAAAAATGAAACAAAAGTCGTTCATGACTCTTTTTAAAAATCGTTAAAGTAAAAGTTCCCATCCGTGAACGTCTCTGTGGGAGTTTAACAAAACAACAGCGAAGGCGACGCCGGCCGTCCTTCAGTCGAGTCGAGCTGTTTTGTCATTTTCACACTTGTAGAACACGTCGGACACGAAGCGGCGATGCGGTCAGGGTTCGATGATTAAAGGAGGGGAGGTGATAAAGCTGCAACTTGTAGACGCTGAGGAGGGAGAGGAGGACAGGGAGGGAGGGGTGTATCGATGCAACGATGGAAAAAAAAAAAAAAAGGCAGAAAGTGACATGAATATCTGGTTGATTCCACAAAACCAGGACAGTCTTGAATTTTTGGGAGCGTTTGTCCCAGAAAGTCTTCGTCCTGATAATCAGACGGATTTCTGACGGATAGATTCTGGAAAATAAAGTCCCGAGAGCAAAATTAGAAACAGAGCACGAGTGTGTCTGCAATAAAACGCACACAAAAAAACTGTCGAAACAGAAAGAAATCCTGAACACCGAGTTAGAAAAACAGACTTGGTGCTGTTGAATTATTTCTAATGTAATAAAGTTGAACTGAGCTTCAACTCGTTGGTTTATTCAGTCGTGAGTTTCATCCAGTTTTCTTATGATTGCAACATGTTTCTGTGGGTTTTTTCTGTCGATATTATTTTGTTTCACATTAAAACTACATCTCCCAATGAGCCTTTGCTGCGACCCCACCTGAAAGCTTTAGATCTCTGTTGTTAAACTTTATTTTAAATAACAGGAGTCGCAGAAAAATGAAATGTTAATGTGTCTTTTTTGACATTTGAGAGTCCTAATGTGACCCGCGGTTTATTATCACTGCGTGACGTTTATTATCAGGAGGAAATGTTAATGTGACATTTAACGTCGTTATACGAGATCACGGTAATAAAAATTTAAAAAAAAAATCACTTTCCAGCAGCTCGCTGAGTTTTAGGAGAAACAGTCTGGCTGGATTTATTTTGTTTTCTTATCTACGTCGTGTATTTCTTTGATCAGAACTTTTTGGATTTGCAAAAACATGAATTTGTGTAATGCTGATTTATTATTGCAAATATATCGTGTTTGTAAATGAATCGTTTTGTTTTTTTTTTGTTTTTTTTGGTCGTAAATTGACTCCATATAATTTTAAATGTTTACTTATTTTTAACTCATTAAAAGATCGAAACAAACGCCGCGTCAGTTTATCTCTCACTACTCTACTTCCCAGCTCCTCTCAGGCGCTGCTTCCTTCTGAAGATGCAAATTTTAAAAGGAAAAATACATTTATTTCATTTGAAATGAAAATAAAAATAAAAAAGTTTGGTGACTAAGAAAAGGAGGACATGGATCCATATTTTTGTGTATTTGGGGCAGCAGGACGGTGAATGTGGGTCCGGGGTGTTTTCACGGCGATGAAGAGCAGAACAATAAAACTCTGGAGGAAAAAACAAATATCAACCTCTGGACAAACACAGAAACACGACGACGAGGCGGATTTATTCAATTCAGACTGAAATCAACAGCTCTGATTTATAGATTTATGATGAAGGAGGTCGACTTTAATTAAGTTCTGTTCGGTGTCGGCTGAACTGATTGATTGACGAGCAAAAAAGGGGGGTGGGGGAGAGGGGTGTTAACCAGGGGCTTTACATGAAGCAGAAGTGCTGTTGCTATGGTTACCTGCAGCCATACCCTCCATTCTGGTGCAATACATTACAAGGCAGCCAATCAGAAACGAGATTGGTTATAATATAACACTACATTTGTGTTGATTATGGTTATTAAATAACACTTTGAAATTAATAAGAGACATTATTGTCTAAATATTAATTTGATATCCTCATTACTACGATGTCTACGATGTCAAATCATGCTAATGGAATATTTATGATCTTTAGTATTTGTGCACAAAATTCGATATTTAATTTATTCTTTTTTTTTTAATGTGTTACTAGAAATTATCAAGTGTTTTTTTGGAGATCTGACGGAGCTTCTCGTGTCTGTCGGCGTCTCGTTAAAAGCAGATAAACGCCGGGTCATCACACACTGTTTTCTTTGTTTGTTTGTTTGTGTTCCGTCAGATTTTAATCCTCCCCAAAGGAAAAAAATATTTAAAAAAAGAAGCATCTCATTACGGGAACAGAAGATTCTTAACGGAGACAAAAAAAAAAAACAGCAGAAAGACGAGCAGCTGTTTGCGAAGGAGGCGAAGACGGAGGAGGAACACGGCGAGCCGGCGACGGAGCCTGGAGGTCGTCGCTGGTCGTCGTAGCAACTCTTCGTTGTGAGACCTGATGTTTTTCTTTTTCTTTCCTCTCATCTGGAATTTGTGTTCATGACAGCCTGAATTAGTTTTATTTTATTTCAGCACAGGAAGTCTAGTTAAAGTGGTTAGTAGGAACTTTTGGGTTCATCTTCTATGGAACTTGGTAACCATCCTCGGCATCATAACCACCGGGTAACCACCTGGTAACCACCTGGTAACCACCTGGTAACCACCTAACAACCACCTTCTAACATCGTATCTAACATATATTAATCTTACACAAAGATATCCCATATCAACCAGAAAACCACATTGCCTCCTTAGAAGTAGGCTTGCACAGCCTAGCAACCACCAAGCAACATCCTAGCAACCATTGTGGATTCCCTAGCAACCAGTAGTAAAATATTAGTGAGCAAGCAACAACCCAGAATCCCTTAATAATCACCTGGCTACGCTGTAGCAACAGGTAGCATCTAAAGATAAATGCCCTTAAATCAATCGGGACATCATAGCAACCACTTAGCAACACCCTAGCAACCCACAGTAAAACATCGGAGAGCAAACGAGCAACCAAAATCCCTTAATAATCACCTGGCTACGCTGTAGCAATGAGCGTCGCTAAAATAAAACACCTTAACAAACACTCACGACATCACAGCAACTACATAGCAACACCCGAGCAACTATTATGGATACCCTAGCAACCACCCAAAAACACCCGAAGACAGCAGTCTGATGTTCAACATCTGATGTCTGATGTAACTTGTGTTCTCGGCTGGCGTCTTGTACGAGTGTAAAAACAAATCAGGCTGGTTGGATGGAGGGACGGGAGGAGGAGGAGGAGGAGGAGGAGGAGGAGGATGGAGGATGGAGGATGGGAGGAGGAGGAGGATGGAGAATGGAGGGACGGGAGGAGGAGGAGGAGGAGGAGGAGGAGGAGGAGGAGGATGGAGGATGGAGGAGGAGGAGGAGAAGGAGGAGGATGGAGGATGGGAGGAGGAGGAGGATGGAGGATGGAGGGATGGGAGGAGGAAGAGGATGGATGGGATGGGAGGAGGAGGAGGAGGAGGAGGATGGATGGAGGAGGAGGGATGGGAAGAGGATGGATGAGGGATGGGAGGAGGAGGAGAAGGATGGATGGAGGAGGATGGAGAAGGAGGATGGAGGAGGAGGAGAAGGATGGATGGAAGAAGATGGAGGAGGAGGAGAAGGATGGATGAGGAAGAGGAGAAGGATGAATGGAGGATGGATGGAGGAGGAGGAGGAGGAGGAAGATGGAGGACAAGGAGGATGGATGGAGGAGGAGGATGGAGAAGGATGGATGGAGGAGGATGGAGGAGGATGGAGGAGGAGGGCGATGGATGAGGAGGAGGAGAAGGATGGATGGAGGAGGAGGATGGAGGATGGAGGAGGAGGATGGAGGAGGGAGATGGAGGAGGATGGAGGAGAAGGATGGAGGAGAAGGATGGAGGATGGAGGAGGAGAAGGATGGATGGAGGAGGAGGATGGAGGATGGAGGAGGAGGATGGAGGAGGGCGATGGATGAGGAGGAGGAGAAGGATGGATGGAGGAGAAGGATGGAGGAGGGAGGAGGAGGATGGAGGAGGGTGAATGTTGGTGTCAGAGGAAGCTGCTATTAGATATTGATATTGATATTGATATTAGAGAATATCTAAAGTCTGAATGTGAAAACTCTCTCGGGCAGATTGTGACGGAGCCGTCGTCGTAAAACGCCTGAACGCATCATCTCCGGATATCACGTCTCATGACTGCTTTTGTTTTGTTGTGTTGCTCCTGAACCTCGAGGTCACCGAGTGTCAGCAGGTCCGGCGGCCGTTTAATCCTCCAGCCTGATCCAGACTGGAACTACTGACCCTGATCGTATTAATGACACCGGAGAATAAATAACAGCCTTCAAAAAACATTAAAAAAGAGCGAGTGAGTGACAGCGATGTTATCGAACGTAGAAACCTTCTAAATTAATTCATGAGGTCAGAAAAGTGTCGTTAGACTACAAATGATTGACGATAAAAGTAATTAACATCCTGTTTACACCGTTTGAATTTAATTTTAATGACCGCCGCTGTAGCATCCAAACAAACACTCTAACAACCAATCGGGACATCATAGCAACCACATAGCAACACCCTAGCAACCGCTAGCGTTTGTGTCATCGAGCTCTACTGACGCTGGAACTACAGACAAACGTAGCCACGCCCACTTCTCACTGATTGGTCAGCCCTTCAGAGTGGCTTCATTCAAACAGACCACAATCACAACAAAGACTCAGGTGGGCGGAGCCACGTCAGGGCGCCCAGAGGCTCTGCAACGGCTTCATGTTGTGAAAAGAGTTTCTATGGTTTTATGATTTATGATTTTATGATTTTATGATTTATGATTTTATGATTTTATGATTTATTCATCCGAACGCGACGCAGTGAAAGTGGAGCTTTTTGGTTTTAGGTAAATGAAAATGGAAACAACCAAAAACAAAGATGAATTTATTCATTATGAAGACAAAAACTCTCTCAGACACACACACACACACACACACACACACACACACACACACACACACACACACACACACACACACACACACACACACACAGTACTGGTGATGGTTATAAATGACCGAGATACAATTTGTCATTAACAGCATTTCACCAAAATCATCTTTCAGTAACAAGAACACGCAGGCGGTGTGTGTGTGTGTGTGTGTGTGTGTGTGTGTGTGTGTGTGTGTGTGTGTGTGTGTGTGTGTGTGTGTGTGTGTGTGTGTGTGTGTGTGTGTGTGTGTGTTGGAGTGCTGTCCTTGAGTTTCTGGCAGACGAGATGGATGAGCTGTAATTACACTGATAGAGAGATGATCGGAGGAGACGAAGACGAAGAGGAGGAGGAGGAGGAGGAGGAGGAACAAGGTCGTGCATGTGTTTGTCCTTGTGTACGAACGGGGACGCGTGCGTGTGCATATTTGTGTTTTAAAATGTTACGCTTGTTGGGAGGATGATGGGATGTCTGCAGACGGTTCTGACTTCCAAATCGTAAGAGATGAAAACGTAGACGTCGTCTGGACCTCCACGAGCTCAACATGTTGCACAGAACTCATTTATTCACAGCTTTTCAAACCGCGAGCACATGATTCACATATTTCCTTATTTCCTACCGACGGATCCCGTTCGAGCAGATTCCTCCACGTGCGTGAACTCACTTCCACCGCTTCGTATGCAAATGAGCAGAAAATAAACCTTCTCCGTCCGCTGGAAATTCATTTCACGTCTGTAAATGTCCGAACGCTCGAATTTGTAATTCCCAACCTGAACCGTCAGACTCGACCCCCATCGAGTTCAGGCTCAGATTATTGAATTTATCCAGCGGGTTTGAGAGGGTCGGGCCCTGCACCGCGGGGGATCAATGAACCGTGAGAAAATAGACTCAGCCACAAGTTAAATTAACGAAACTACAAAAGTCTCTATTTTGTGTTTACCGTGTGGCCGTCACTCAGGGTGTCCACAGACTGGACATTAAAGTGACTTCCGGGTCTGAAAAATGGTTCTGATCCAGAAGTGTCTTCAGCTGCAATACCAGGAAGTGCCACTAGAGGTCGGCTCCAAAAAGCCTCCGGCTCCATAGACTCCCATTCAACTTCTCTCATCAAATCCAAAGTGAATAAAATGTGTCCATCAGTTATCTCGGTGTTGTTAGCTAAAGTCACTCCTTCTTATTAGTTTTCTGGAGGTCCATCTGAAAATAATCCCTCATTAACCATAAAATAGGCCTCTATTGAACTCTACTGCCATCTACTGGATTTTTAAGATTATGCAGCATTTAGTCGACTCGCAACTTTAATGAAAGTAAAAAAAATGATTCGTGGATCCGTCCCGTGATGAAACGGGTTCGACATTTCAACCTTCCTCCGAGTTTCATTACAATCAGGCCGGTTCGTTTTTCTGTAATCCTGCTGACAAAAGAGAAAAAAAAAAACTGCGACGAAAAAAAAAAACCTCCTCGGTGGCGCTAATTAACCGTCTGAAGATAACGCTGCTCATATTTAGAGCTTCAAGCTTGACATTTTGTCGAGACAACGGGCTCCTTTATTTCACGTCGTATTCACACGAGTTTCATCATCAGAGTTTTTATCCTCCGAGAGACCGACAGAAGAGAAACGGAGAAGAACAAGGAGC
>NW_027185439.1:70000-72500 GCF_022577435.1 Embiotoca jacksoni
CCACTCGGAGGTCCGAGCGTTGTCGTTTCCCAGCCGCTCGTGAACGCATCGTGAGAAAAAAAAAAATTCTTTGAATTATGAAGAATTTCCTCCTTAAAGTTCAAACTAGATCCTTAAAGAGATAAAAACAAATAAATTAAAAAAAAAAACGTATTCGCAAACGTCTCTGACCGTAAGGAGAGCAATCAAAAGCGGAAAAACTTCCCGACTTCCAAGCGGCTCCTGAACTCACCGCAAGTGTTCATTTACAGTTTTTCCCGCTGAGTTTCTTCAACAACGCAGTGAATCAAACAGAAGCTGCTCGAAGGAGCTTTTTTAAAGCTGTTCAAGTCTAAAAAGGTGCAACGCGAAACTCCTTCCCCCTGGAAACAAACACTTTGTGGCTCCGCCCCTCTTCCACCAGTTTCCTTTACGTTCATATCGACGTCTCTGGTTTTATCCCGATGATGTCACGTGATCCGCTGCTCAACTGTACGTCATTTACATAAAGATCAACACTGCAGCTTAAACGGTGTGTGTGTGTGTGTGTGTGTGTGTGTGTGTGTGTGTGTGTGTGTGTGTGTGTGGTGTGTGTGTGTGTGTGTGTGTGTGTGTGTGTGTGTGAGCGTTAATTAATTCCCCCCCCAGCAGTTTTAAGCGTTTAAGCCCAGCCTGGGGTTTAAAGTAACTCCGGATATTAAGCAAATCTCACAGCGTGTGTGTGTGTGTGTGTGTGTGTGTGTGTGTGTGTGTGTGTGTGTGTGTGTGTGTGTGTGTGTGTGTGTGTGTGTGTGTGTGTGTGTTAGCATTAGCCGCGCCACTGCATCAAGCTAATCCTTAAACTAACAGTGAGCCTTGCGCACACACACACACACACACACACACACACACACACACACAGAAACACACACACACATTGGCAGTGTGTCGTCCCTGAATCTTTCATTTTGAATGTTGTTTTTTCCTCCTGAATATAATAATAATTATTATTATTTTTCATAAATGCTCATCTGTGGTGTTTACTACGACTGTGAGTCATCAGATTTACACATTTATCATCCAGACTGACACCTTAGTCACACGTCTATATGTTGTTCGACATTCAGCCGCACAAAATATAAAACACGCTCCGTGTTTATTTACATCAATTAATTGTCATAAATTCCGTCGTCGACCACGTCGACGGTAAATCTGCTGTTTTCTGGTTTAAACTTTAAAACCAGCAGGTTGTTGTGTTTTGATCGAGCTCTGCCGGTCCGTCGATCCCGTATCGATCCGAACAGCAGCAGCTACCGGGGGAAAACACACACACACACACACACACACACACACACACACACACACACACACACACACACACACACACACACACACACACACACACACACACACACACACACACACCACATTGGATCGGATCACCGGGGAGCTTCAGGCTTTCTTTTTAGGAGCCCGACTCTTAAATCTGAGACTGGAAATGAAGTTGTTGTTTTTTTATTCAACTTTCTGCTGAACTAAGTCAAAATGTTCTGAAAATTCTTCTGAATTTTAACTTCTCATCAGCTGATTAAAACTGCTGCTGGACTCTCCTTTAAGTAAATTTGATTTATTTTGTTTTATTTGAAACTGAAGAAGCCAGAGAAGAAAATTCAAACGATATTTATTTTTTATTTTATTTTTTTACCGATGACACTGATGTTTATTTCAATGAGGAAACTAAAAGCTTTTCCAAAATGACTCATATTAATTGGCTCAGTTGGATTTGACTCAGTATAATTTTGGCCTGTTAAAAGTTTCCCACAACATGAATATGAAAGTGAAAACTCCTGCTGGCAGCGTTTTTATTTCAACCCGTGAAACATTAAGTTTCTTTCTGAATGTTTTTGTTTTTTACACAGATTTTTAACGGTAAGTCGTTTCTAAATAAATAATAACTTAGAATCTTAAAACAGAACATGTTTGTGACAAAACGACGCATTAAATTATGCAATATTCTTAACGAGGCAGTCGTCATCTGTACGGCTGCCGTCCTACTGACAGCCAATCAGAAGGCAGTAAATATCCCCCAGTACAATCCAGACCAATCACTGCAGGAGACTCCTTATATGGCCGTAGATTCACTCCGTCCAATCGGGAGCGAGTTCCTCATCGACCCATCAATTATGTACGACCAATAAGTGGAACAGACACTGATAAAGTGTCTGTCGCCGCGGGTAACGTGGCAACACACACACACACACACAGACTCACACATGAAAATAATAAATATATCGGCACTCATTCTGTTTCAGCACCGTGGGGAAGAAATCTGATGTGGGAACAACGCCGCAGCATGGCCTTATGGGAAATTCATAAGGAGGGCGTGCAGAGGTGTGTGTGAGGTTTGATAAGTGGAACACACACACACACACACACACACACACACACACACACACACACACACACGCGTGCTGCCACACTCTTGTTTTTCCAGCAGCAGCAGGTGGTTCGACGAGAAAAGGTCAGAGCTTCACATACGCGA
>NW_027185439.1:77500-78876 GCF_022577435.1 Embiotoca jacksoni
GTCAAGTTCGAATTTGGAGAACGGACGGACCAAAGCTTCAAGTACCGCCTGTTTCACAACCGTGAATTTAAACTGCGACCCTTCTGGTGACTTCCTGAAACTAAGAACTGCTGAATCAGCAGTATGTCGTTGCGGGTACCGAGACCCGACCCAGAACCGAAGACCCGTCACATCACCGCGCGGTTCTGAGGAAGATTTGTGAACGTGACGTTGTTCTTAACTTACGGAGCAAATTACAGAATCACAAAGAGGTCAAAACCAGGACCTTTTCCTTTGGTGTTGGTGTTTTGAGGTTCAGACTGTTTTGGACCGGGTCTTATTATTCTCGGGTCTACTTGGGTCGGGTCGATCTGTTCTCTCAGATCTCTCTCTTTTGTTTTGGGTGCGATTTTCTTTGGATCGGCTCCAAAACTTTGGACCTGAGAAAACCTCCAGTTTCCCAACCGGACTCTCCTCCGGCCTTCGGAGGGTCACGGTACATAAAAAACAAAACAAAGAAAGACATTTTTTTACCAGATTCCTCCGACACAGATTTGCGTCCATTCGGGCCAGCGTACCTCGAGGCGGTCGGCGTGCAGCACGATGAACCGCGTGGCGTTGACGCACTCCAGCTCGATGCTGACGTCTCCGGAGAAGGTGAAGTTGTCCATGCAGACGGCGATCCGCAGGTCGTAGTGCCGCGGCCTCACCGAGCCCGGCAGCCGCGGGTTTCTCCACGGCTGGACCGCCTCCTCGTCCCCCCCGGTCGCCCGTCCTCTCGCCTCTGCTGCCGTTCAACTTGGCCGACCCCCCGGGCCCCCGGGAGCCCGCCTCGCCGCCCGCCGCCGTCCCGTCGCCGTCCCGTCCTCACGCACTCCCTCGAAGCGGACGCTGAGCACCACGGCGACCGCCGTCACGACGATGAGTGTGAGGATGGACAGGGCGAAGCCCAACACCAGGCGCTTGTGCACCGTGATGTGGCGCTCGGTGGTGCGAGGCCGGACCGCCACCGACTCGGCCCACTGGTCCGACAGGCCGCGGCCGTTCCTCATGGCGCCCGGGCTGCTGTCGTTCAGGCCCATGTTGAGCCCGGAGCGTTTCTACGCCGGAGGAATGATCTCAGAGTCCAGATTGAGGAAAACATTCATCGGTTTGTTCCTTTAACGTCCGTTTTGTTCTGATCCGTCTGAAAAGGTTCCAGTTCTGTCGAACCTTTCGGTCGGAAGCTGCTCGAACTCCGGCGGTTATATCGCTGACATCCCGACCTTTGACCTCGCCGCGTAACGTCCTTCAGCTCCGGCTCGGGGTGGAAAAAAAACCGAAACCCGTCTCGCATTTCAGAGCGGACAACACCGACAAACCGGACGGGATGAAGACGGTCGCGGTGCGTTCGGGGT
>NW_027185439.1:83976-86476 GCF_022577435.1 Embiotoca jacksoni
ACGTCGGTTCGGATGCAGAAACCAGGAGCTTCGTCTGGGAAACGTCTGAGAAACGTCTGAGAAACGTCTGATTGCACCTGTCGCCGGGGCTGAGGGGGAAGTGGGCGGGGCTTAGAGCTTCTGACGATACAAATATGATCGTTATAGACGCAAGTTTGAACTTTTTTTGACTCCTGGCTTTCTCTTGACCTGAGAATCACCACGTTTACGGTGTCCAACAACCTGCGACCACGTTGGCGCTCGTTTTACTGGAAGATATTGACGGTTTCTGGAGGACATTTCTGTCTCCAAGCCAACATTTTTCCATCCGTTCAACGAGAAGTGGAAACTCCTTAAATTCATGTTGTCAAGAGGAATGAAACCTTTTTAGATTTTAAAGCACCAAAAAAAAAAATCACCTTTCCGGTAGCGTTACCCTTCAACTTTAGGTCGAGGTCATAAAACCGACATTTGTACCGAATTCAAGTGAATTCGAATCGCAGACGTCGGGCGTGATTTGCTCGGCGAGTGTTTTTGCGTCAAGTTCGAATTTGGAGAACGGACGGACCAAAGCTTCAAGTACCGCCTGTTTCACAACCGTGAATTTAAACTGCGACCCTTCTGGTGACTTCCTGAAACTAAGAACTGCTGAATCAGCAGTATGTCGTTGCGGGTACCGAGACCCGACCCAGAACCGAAGACCCGTCACATCACCGCGCGGTTCTGAGGAAGATTTGTGAACGTGACGTTGTTCTTAACTTACGGAGCAAATTACAGAATCACAAAGAGGTCAAAACCAGGACCTTTTCCTTTGGTGTTGGTGTTTTTGAGGTTCAGACTGTTTTGGACGCGGTCTTATTATTCTCGGGTCTACTTGGGTCGGGTCGATCTGTTCTCTCAGATCTCTCTCTTTTGTTTTGGGTGCGATTTTCTTTGGATCGGCTCCAAAACTTTGGACCTGAGAAAACCTCCAGTTTCCCAACCGGACTCTCCTCCGGCCTTCGGAGGGTCACGGTACATAAAAAACAAAACAAAGAAAGACATTTTTTACCAGATTCCTCCGACACAGATTTGCGTCCATTCGGGCCAGCGTACCTCGAGGGCGGTCGGCGTGCAGCACGATGAACCGCGTGGCGTTGACGCACTCCAGCTCGATGCTGACGTCTCCGGAGAAGGTGAAGTTGTCCATGCAGACGGCGATCCGCAGGTCGTAGTGCCGCGGCCTCACCGAGCCCGGCAGCCGCGGGTTTCTCCACGGCTGGACCGCCTCCTCGTCCCCCCGGTCGCCCGTCCTCTCGCCTCTGCTGCCGTTCAACTTGGCCGACCCCCCGGGCCCCCGGGAGCCCCGCCTCGCCGCCCGCCGCCGTCCCGTCGCCGTCCCGTCCTCCGCACTCCTCGAAGCGGACGCTGAGCACCACGGCGACCGCCGTCACGACGATGAGTGTGAGGATGGACAGGGCGAAGCCCAACACCAGGCGCTTGTGCACCGTGATGTGGCGCTCGGTGGTGCGAGGCCGGACCGCCACCGACTCGGCCCACTGGTCCGACAGGCCGCGGCCGTTCCTCATGGCGCCCGGGCTGCTGTCGTTCAGGCCCATGTTGAGCCCGGAGCGTTTCTACGCCGGAGGAATGATCTCAGAGTCCAGATTGAGGAAAACATTCATCGGTTTGTTCCTTTAACGTCCGTTTTGTTCTGATCCGTCCGAAAAGGGTTCCAGTTCTGTCGAACCTTTCGGTCGGAAGCTGCTCGAACTCCGGCGGTTATATCGCTGACATCCCCGACCTTTGACCTCGCCGCGTAACGTCCTTCAGCTCCGGCTCGGGGTGGAAAAAAACCGAAACCCGTCTCGCATTTCAGAGCGACAACACCGACAAACCGGACGGGATGAAGACGGTCGCGGTGCGTTCGGGGTTTTTTGCGGTGAGGAAGAGCAGAAAACAAAAAAATCAATGCTGCACGGCATCGATGTCAAGAGAGTAGAGGGGGAGGAGGAGGAGGAGGAGGGGGAGGAGGAGGAGGAGGAGGAGGAGGAGGATGTGGCTATACAGTGATGGTACCATCCGTAGGCTCTCAGGAAATCAGCTGAACTCTCAAACCGCCTTCGACAGGTGTTCGAAGAAAGCAGCTGAAGTCATCAGTTCCTGCCGGATCTCCTCATATTACGACTTCAAATCACTTTTTGGATGATGGAAATCTGCACTTTTGGAGTTTTAGAAATGTTCCCTCGAGCTGGAGTTCTTAAAACCAACACGGGAGAGAGTCGGCAGCGTCTCCAGGTAGCCGTAAAGTTAATTAGCTCAGAGTTAAAGCTCCCGCTCACCTGCAGTAAAACTAGAATAAATAAAGGAACCGCCCCCCTCACGGTCCTAACGGGACTAATATGACGGGACGGAGGGAGCTGGACCATGAAGTCGGCCGATGAGCCACCGATGCACCGCAACACTTATTATCACAATTACATTTGCGATGACTCAGGATTTTTACAAAATTTGTTTTTATTGAAATCCAAAATCACATCGA
>NW_027185439.1:96476-103976 GCF_022577435.1 Embiotoca jacksoni
TCTTCTCTGCAGCCGCAAATCACATCAGAGACCGAAGAGTGCTGCAAAGTGTGTATTCACATTCACACTGTCTGTGTGTGTGTGTGTGTGTGTGTGTGTCTGTGTGTGTGTGTGTGTGTGTGTGTGTGTGTGTGTGTGTGTGTGTGTGTGTGTGTGTGTGTGTGTGTGTGTGTGTGTGTGTGTGACAGCTCACTGTACAAATGGAAAACACACTGCTTCTCTCCTCTGTGATCGGTGCATGTCTCTCCTGTCGTTTATGTCCCCATTTATCTGCACAGCAGATGTGTGTGTGTGTGTGTGTGTGTGTGTGTGTGTGTGTGTGTGTGTGTGTGTGTGTGTGTGTGTGTGTGTGTGTGTGTGTGTGTGTGTGTGTGTGTGTGTGTGTGTGTGTGTGTGTGTGTGTCAACATACTGGAGTCATCAAACTGGTTTACAGCCAGTGTGTGTGTGTGTGTGTGTGTGCGTGTGTGTGTGTGTGTGTGCGCATGTCGCTCTGTGTGACGCTGATTAAAAGTGAGAGGTTTTTGATTGCCTCGACCCTCCGTGGGATTATTAGCATAGCAACACATACACACACACACACACATATACACATACACACGCACACACGCGCGCGCACACACACACACACACACACACACACACACACACACACACACACACACACACACACACACACACACACACACACCTCTCCAGGAGTAATTGAGCATTTCTCTTCTACATTACATGTAACAGAATCCAATCGGAGCTCAATGGCGAGCTAACAAACTAACACTCGCCTGTTTACACTCCATATTCAAATTTATGCAAATGAGGCGACGTAAAAGATGAATGAGCTCGTTTGTGTCTGTCAAACCAGCGAAATCTGTTTCAGCCCGGGACTCTGGAAGGAGTCGGTTCGTCAAACCAGTCAAAGGGGGAAAACGGAAAATATTCGCCAAGTGTTTCTGAGCTCATGCAGCGATTTCCACCACAGAATCACGGTTGTTTTTAAAGCAGTGGGACCTGAGGGTCCAGAGAAACATCAGATTTTGGGTTTAAACTCTGTAAATGTTCAACAGAGACCCTTGAAATGTTTAGAAAGTCTACGGCGATGAAGCGACGTGTTCTGAGTGACGTTCACGTTTCAAGAGGGGGCGGAGCTTCACTCTCCGACACTGCAGAAGAAGGCGTGTCAGGTCAGGAGACACCAGGTGGGTTTTTTCTTTGACGTTGGCGGTGGTTGTGTCACCGTGAATTTGTCCCCCAGAGTCAGACTGTCAACACAGAGTTCCACCGGGACCTTCTGAGGTTCTGTTCTGGTTCTGGACTTCTTTTCTGCTTTGTAGTCTTCAGGTCCGTCTGGGTTGTAGTGCTTCCTGTTTGATTTTGAAACAACTCTTGTTGTCTGTCTTTGTTTCACTTCCTGTCCTTTTTCTACGATTGTTGGCCCCGCCCCCTGATTAGTTTCACCTGTCCCTCGTTGTCTTTCCCTCCCTGGCTTTATATTTTAGTCTCAGGGTTGACTTTGAAATGGATTTAAATACCAGTGTTTGATCTATCGGAACTTTTTCACGGCGCCTCGTATAAGCGCGACTCATATTCGTGCCACCTGATCGATTTATAGGTTTCAGACGGTTTTACCTTGAAAATTTATCTTCCATGAAAAGGGGGTGTATAAAGCAAGTTGTCCGGTCCACTCTCCTCCTCCTCCTCCACCTCCTCCGCCTCCTGATGGATCTGTCGGCCGTCTCCACGGTGATCAGATGTCAGAAAATCTGCAGACAGACACAAAACAGGCGGTTTATATCTGACAGCAGTGGAAAAACTGCACCAGGACAAACATTTCAAAACAATACTGATAATATTCAAGCACAACAAGACAAAAAGGTCCCGAAAAGCTTCTTTTAATCAAGACTTAATCAAGGATGATTTTCATTAGTAATTAATCTGCAGATTCCGTCGCCTCTCTAAAATGTCAGGAAATGTAAAATTATAATAAAAAAAAAAAAGCAATAAGAGAATTTTTTTTTTGTCGAAAAGTGTAAAAAAAGTATAAAAAAACAATGTATAAATACACACAAGCTATATACACAAAATATCTTGATATGTGCAGAGAAATAGAAAGAAAAACAATCATTGCATGTAGGTGATAAAAAATTAATAATATATTGTTAATTGTAAATTTCCAGAATATATTGCATTATTGCACAGAAATCAGTGATATGAATGACTTTGAGTAATGTACATTGGGTATATATATCATACAGTGGTATATTATATATTTGTATATACAAAGATATTAATAAGTAGTAAAAATATTCTATTAAATATGCTATAGCATATAATATACATCCAAATCTGAAAACACTTGTTGATCTACAGCCAGAAACCCACAAAAAATAATAGTTACTGCAAAATAACTGGAATAAATGATTTGGTCTGATCTCATGTTGACGAGTGCGTGAAAAAGTGGCATTAAAAACGTCTCAGGTGGGAACTTTAAAGTGCTTCCTTCGGTCCCCAGCGTCGTTACGGCGACTTATTACGGAGTTTTTTGTTTTGGGTGGGGGGTGGAGGGAGGTGGGGGTTGAAAGCCGGAGAGCAGCAGGTGTCTCCACACTGCATCACTCTGTTTATGTTCTGTATTTACACGGCTGGGAAGAGGTTGGAGGAAACCAGAGGAGACAAACAGACAGTTTGTTCATTATTCTAATTTCCTGCTAATGAGTGCATGGTTGATGTGTCACCATCTGGCACACACACACACACACACACACACACACACACACACACACACACACCCCAGTGCTGCGATAATGCAGCCATTGAATCTAATGACAACATACCGCTTGTTTGTAATGAGACTCCAGTTTTGTCTCGCAAAAAAGCAAAGCATGATGGGTAAACCCGGGCTCGTCGTTGGCAGTAATTAGCTTCTCGTCACCGTGGAAACAAGTCAAGTGTTTGTTTCCGACAAGCAGTTTAGCTTAAAAAAAAAAGGATGGATGCTTTTTCAGAGGAGTCGCGGCCCGCCGCCTCCCTTCAGCTCTCGGGAGGTAAATGTGATGCCGGGTTGCCAGGTAGTAAATAAAGACACTGCCGGGTTGCCAGGTCATCAGTGAGACCCTCCCTTCCTGCAAATTGGGTTGTAACTCTGCACGGTGAATCATGTCAAGTGTGTGTGTGTGTGTGTGTGTGTGTGTGTGTGTGTGTGTGTGTGTGTGTGTGTGTGTGTGTGTGTGTGTGTTCGTGTCGCGCTCAGACACAAGGCACTTGAACTAAATTGTCCCCTTGGTACCCACAATGCATCTGGAGCTGGCAGGAGTGTCTGAGTGTCTGTCTGTGTGTTTAAAACCTCTCATGATGCCTCCTCGGTGTAACACACAGCTGCTTCATTGTCTCCCACCTCTCTGTGTTGCCCTGGTAACTGGCAGGCCTACAATGACTGATAAATGTTGGAGGGCGGCGACGTTTTAGAGAATCGGTTGCAACGACACCGGAGATAAAACTAAAAAAAAATTAAAAAATCACCTTAAGTGAAGTATAATACTCCACATAGAAATATTTGTAGTCTCCAGGTGTGAAATAGTGAAGCTAATGTAGAAGTGCAATACCACTGAGTGCCACTAGGGGCTGCCTCAAAAAAACCTCCCATCCCAAAAGTGTGAAAAAGTGTGAAAACTTTTTCAGTAGGACGGAGGGGGGTGGAGCATCAGCTTAATTCCCCTCCTTATGGGCGGGGCATAGCATCTTCAGGCTCCCACTCAGCTCCGCCCCTAACTCGTCCAAATATGGTCACTTCTGGCTCAAAAAAAAAAAACAAGATGGCGACGGAAGAAACGCCAAACTGGAGGCTTCACAAACCAACCGGTGACATCGTAGCGGGCTGCGACCACTTTGGTGATTTTATCAACTACAACAAACAAAAATTTGCCGCATTGCATTTTCTGAAGTTTAAAAGTTCGGTCCAAAACGACACAAAAGCCGCCAAAAGTAACGTTTAGCACCAAACTGTCCGATTACTTCTTCAAACCGACTCAAATTCAACTTCAGACTCTTTAAACGTCGTTTCGTTTTCAAACCGAACGCACCGAAGAACAAAAGACAGTAAAACCGTCCGAATGTAACACGGTCTCTGCTGATGAAATCAGCTGATCTCAGGGCAGTTTGTTCTGTTCCAGGTCAGTCAAACACGACAACGACGACAACAACAACAACAACAACAACAGCAGCTGTTTACTGCTCAGAGAACAACATGTGAGCGTGTATGTGAGAGGTCAGCACGGATCAACCAGCAGCCTTCGCTGAAGACGCTGAGACGGAGAAGAACACATTCATGTTCAGGGCCATTTTTAACACTGAGGTGAAAATGGATTCAGCTGACACACACACACACACACACACACACACACACACACACACACACACACACACACACACACACACACACACACACACACACACTTCTTGCTTTCCTTCAGGCTCACAAAGTCACGTTGCCTTTTTTGCTTAACCTCTATTATATCCCTGAGTGTGTGTGTGTGTGTGTGTGTACGTGCACACTCACACACAAGTGCACACTCACACAAGTGCACACTCACACACACGTGCACACTCACACACACGTGCACACTCGCTGTGAGTGCAGCGGTGAAGGCGTGGGCTGTTTCTTCAGGTTACATCTCTCTGCAAAGATGATGGATGGAGGATATAAAATCCATCTCTGCAGGCCGTTTAGAAAAAGGAATGAACAGACAGAGATCAGAGGGATGGATGGAGAGATGATAGAGAGATATAAAGACAGACAGAGATGGAGATGAAATATATATTATTTAGAGAGAGAGAGAGAGAGAGATGCAGAGTTGTGACAGCTAGAAATAGAGAGATAGATAATTACATGATAGAGAAAAAAAGAGATAGATGAGATGTAGAGAAAAATAGAGATAATAGAGAGATATAGACAAATATCAAGAGATAAAGACACAGAATGCAGAGATAGAGAAATATTAAGATAAATAGAGACAGAGAGGTAGAGTAGATAGATGTAGAGATAATAGAGATACAGTGTCACAAAGATAGCAAGACAGATAAGCAGAGATATTTAGAGAGATGTCGAGATGACAGATAGAGAGATGGACAGGAAGATACAGCATATAGAGAGGAAGATAGATGATAGAGAAATAGAGATAGAAGGATACAGAGATAGAGATAGAAAGATAGATATAGATAACTAGATTGATAGACACAGATAGGTAAGTTAGAAAGAGATAGATTGAGAGATATCGGGACAGAGAGAGAGATTAGTTAGAGATTTAGAGATGATACAGATAGATTAGAGATGGACAGAAAAATCAAGACAGATGGAGATAGAAAGAGAGATAAGTTAGAGATGTAAGGATAAGATAGAGATAGAAAAAGAGATAGTGACAGAGATAAATAGAGATACTGAGATATAGAGAAAGATTATGAGAGCTGGATAAACAGATAGATGTTTCTATTTTGAAAGGTTTGAATAAACTGCATTTGATTATTAGAACTTTTATTACTTCCTGACTTTTCTTTCCTGAGATCTTTAAATGTGGGTTTTTGAATATCCGGACACAGAGAATAAATTGATGACAGGAAGTCACGTAATCCGAAACACTAAATATGAAATACTGCATGTGAAAAGTGAAATAGAGGAAGAAACCGTTCACGAGCAAACGTGACTTCACATCGCTGCTGCTGCTGTTTGCATCAGCGTCAGCCGTCGCACAGCAGGGAGCCGACTGATGACAACATTTACAGAAACACACGGCGGCGAACAGGTGAACCTGTCATGTGACGCCGTCTCTCATAAAAGAGACGCGAGAGAATATCTGAACAGAACGTTGACGTAACCTCGTTCACACAGTGAAAGACTTTAAAACCAACGGCAGGTTGACAGAGTTCAGCAGCGCCTCTTATTACTATTTCTACTATTAAGAGTTTAACACATGCAAAAATAAACAATAACAAACAAACAACACGTATGTATATACGAAAAATAAAATGGATGACCCGCCTCCATCAGAACTATTAGTGGTTCTGTTCCATTAAACAGAGCCGGTTCCAGGACGCATTACAGTTTACACCTGCTTTATATTGCAGGAGTTATTACTGATGGATTACTGTGTGTGTGTGTGTGTGTGTGTGTGTGTGTGTGTGTGTGTGTGTGTGTGTGTGTGTGCTACTGGACGAGAATACGAACAATATGATTTCTGTTCGAAAAAGTCTGACGTGGAGCCGAGACTTAATGCAGCAAATGAGCAACTTCACTGAAGGACTGGTCACTACTGCATAGTGTGTGTGTGTGTGTGTGTGTGTGTGTGTGTGTGTGTGTGTGTGTGTGTGTGTGTGTGTGTGTGTGTGTGTGTGTGTGTGTGTGTGTGTGTGTGTTTCAGCGAGAGAGAGACAGATCAGTATTGGATTTTGAGTCGTTTATATTCAGGAGAGGTTTGCAGATACTCACTGCTACAGTACAACTAACACACACACACACACACACACACACACTCACACACACACACACACACACACACACACACACACACACTCACACACACACACACACACACACACACACTCACACTCACACACACACACACACACACACACACACACACACTCACACACACACACACACACACACACACACACACACACACACAGGGCTGCCCAGCTCTTCTATATAAATCCATTAGGAGTTATTGTTTGCTGGCGTCTTTCTGCTGCTGAATAAAAATCTTTGATTCGATTCTGAACTTTATTGTCCTGCGAGGACGATTTTCTTTGCAGAAACCGCTTATGATCAGAAAAATAATTTTAAAAAAACACATTAAAAAAAATAGAAAATAGAAAAAAAAAAACAGGCAGCGGCAGATGCAGAGCAGCGAGATGTGATTAGAGCCGAAGAGCCGGCGAGTTAAAAATCAGCTTTTAACGCAATTACACACACACAAAAAAAAAGAAGAGGGACGGAACCGAGAGGAAAAAGCTGGAAGACCGTTGAAGACCTCTGAGTGACGGCTGTCGGCTGTCGGCTCAAACACTCCTGCAGTTCATCTGTCCTTTAATAAATCCTCCTTCATGAAACTGGTCTGAGCTTTCAGTCCTGGAAGTTTGAAGGAGGGTTTAATGTTGTATTAGATTGTTTAGTTTCAGCCAGGTGTCCCCAATAAACTGACAGATATGAAACTCATATACTGCTTCCAACATTATCAGATCATATTATAAATAATTATTAATTTTTATGCATGTTATTTCTTTTCTACACTTGTGAGTACTTCTTGTTTAAAGACGATGTTTCGGTTTCATACTTCTGTGCTGCCGCTGATCCCAGGAGAAAAGCAGGAGAAATAAAAAAAGCCTGATCTGATTGGAAACCTGACGATACTACGTCCCGCCCACCGATAGCTGTAACCTGACTGCACCACAGGCCTGTCAATCAAACAGACACGCCCCCAAAAACAGGTCTTCTTGAATCTTCTTTTCTAAT
>NW_027185439.1:108976-111476 GCF_022577435.1 Embiotoca jacksoni
CTGGATGTTGCTGCAAAGAAGCTACAGATCTTAAAAGATGAATGAATGAAGAACGCACACGTTTCAACATCAATATCACACATTCAGCATCTGACCAAACACTGGACATGAACATTATAAAGTCACCTTTGACCTTTTCCATATAAAATGTCATCTTATTATGTTTCCTGTCAGACGTGTGTGAAATTTTTTTCCAATTTGCGTATGAATTCTTGAGTTATATTCTCAAACCTCCGAAGTCTAATCGGTTCAATCTTTGGGATCAAGTGAACGTTTCTGCCAAATTTAGAGAAATTCCCCCGAGGCAATCTTGAGATATCACGCTCACGAAAATGGGGCTGACGTGAAGTCTCAGTGACCTTTGACCTCCAAAATCTATCTTTGGGACCAAGAGAACATTTGTGCCAAATTTTAAAGCATTTCCCTCAAGATGTTTTTTGAGATATCACATGCACAACAATGGGACTAATGTGAGTTGACTGAACTTTGACCTCCAAAATCAAATCGGTTCAATCTTTGAGTCCAAGTGAACGTCTGTGCCAAATGTTAAGAAATTCATTCCCGTGCTAACAAGGTGGCATAATGTTCGTAGCCTCTAAAAAGTGAAGCCTAAGTGCCTTAAAGTGTCATACCACTGATGGCCACTCCAGCATTCATTAGCTATTAGAGATCCACCCCTCACTCTTCTCCAGTTTCTCCAAATATGGCGATTTCTGGCTCTAAAACAACAACATGGCGACGGCCCAAATGTCCGACGTGATTTACATACAAATAAACGTGTTCCTGTTTCTCAGGTTGAGATGTTCTAACCGAGGACCGACGCTCAACCCAGAATGACAAATAAGTCTCGAAGGTCAAAACTCTCCATCAACAAGGTCGAGTTGATCTAAAAATCTGTCCTCATCTTATTTTCTATGTTTTTGTTGGAGTCTGACCAGAGATGGCGACTTCATCTTGGCAGCAATGCGGCTTTAATTATCGCAGGCGACGTGTCGGGGGGGGGGGGGGGGGGGGGGGGGGGGGCTGAGAGAGTCCTGGCCGCAAACCAAAACAACAAAGAAAAAAAAAAAGTATGGATGACTCAGCCTCAGCTGCTGGCGCCGTTATTGTTAGCTGCCCCTTTTTTCTTTAAATGTATTTATTCATTTGTTAATTAACTGCTAATTTTCGTACAGCGGACACCAACATAATTACTTAATAATTGTTTTTGAGACAGACAAACACGAGAAACAAGAAGAAGAGGACGGAGATTTATAAAAAACATAAAACAGGAAGTGCAAAGTAAAAAACAAACAAAATAACTTCCTCTGACCTCACACTCGGTCCACGTCCCCCGATTCTCCGCTGATGACGCTCAGAAATATGTTTGAATTGATTTCTGTTCAAAAGCCCCATATTATTCATCGCCATGGAAACAGGCACACCCTCATTATGGGATGTTCCACTCCGAAATGGACCCAGGAGCGTCTGAATGCCAGAATGTGTGTGTGTGTTGAGGTTTCAGCTGTGGTGGATGAGTAAATTAACAGTGTGTGTGTGTGTGTGTGTGTGTGTGTGTGTGTGTGTGTGTGTGTGTGTGTGTGTGTGTGTGTGTGTGTGTGTGTGTGTGTGTGTGTGTGTGTGTTGCCTCCTCGGGCGGTGGACCAGCTCTCATCCTCACTTCCTAATGAGATTTAATGCAGTTGTCCAGCTAACACACACACACACACACACACACACACACACACACACACACACACACACACACACACATTTTAATAATAACCTCCTGCCTTTATCTCCGCTGCACGCTGCCTGTCTGACACAACGCTGCTGCAAGTGATGGAATTCTTTAACAGTAACACAGTGAACGACCTGAAGGGGGCGCTGACACACATTAATTAGCGACGCTAACGGCTCGACTCTGATCGACATCAGCACCCGAGTTCCACACGATAACGTGACCGCTGGTACGTGAACATTTGTGAAGTGTTTCTGAGCCCGTGCAGTGATTTCCACCACAGAATCACAGCTGTTTTTAAAGCAGCGCTTCCTGTTCTGGTTCCGACTTCTTTAACAGCTTCGTAGTCGTCAGGTCAGTCAGTCAGACTGTATGATCATTGGCCCCGCCCCCTCATTAGTTTCACCTGTCCTTCATTGTCCTTGCCTTCCTGCTGTATTTAGTCTGTGCTCTTCTTCTTCTTCCCACTTTTTGTCAGTTTGTTTCAGTTTCCTGTGTGCTGCTGCGTAAAAACATAAACGTCATATCTCCACCTTCATGCTTTCTACAGTTTATCATATTTCGAGCTTTGACTGGAGCTCCTTTAATTACGATCTCATCCAAACAGTTTAATGGCCGACTGGAGGATCGGCACCAGCAGCAGTTTATCTCAACGAGCGCCCGACTCGTTATATTTGCATAATGAAACTTGAGATTTTTCTGGAAATATGTTTGAATAAAAAAAATAAAAAAAACACTCCACAAAAACTGTCCCATCCTTGATGAAGATGCTTCAGGTGG
>NW_027185439.1:116476-128976 GCF_022577435.1 Embiotoca jacksoni
AAGTGTTCCTGAGCCCTTGCAGTGATTTCCACTGCAGTGATGTCCACTCCGATAAAGCTTTCAGCCTTGCAGACAGATTTATCCCGATTCTTGGAATCAGTATTTTTTGCACCATATGATCAGGAAATCATCGAATTCTTTGCAATTTTACATTCTACGTTAAATTGTTGCACTATTTTCTGAGTGGTGAACCTCCAACCAGCTTCACGTGGACTTTGGCTTTATTTTAACGTTACGTAACTTTTCCAGTCTTTTGGTATCAAATTGAAAATTAGCATTTTTTTATGAAAATGTTTTATTTCTCATTTTCAATATTTGATATGTTGTCTTTTGGTGTATTTTCAATTAAATACGGGTTTACATGGTTTGTTAATCATCACATTCTGTTTTTATTTTTTTATACCTCAGCGGTTGACAAAAAAAAGATTTTTCTATTTTGCGTAAACGTGAAGGCCTGTAATATAATCTATTCAATATAATAAATGAAAACAACTTTCAACAAGCCCAAAGCTAATTTGTTTACATGTTGAATCTTGTTCGCTAACACTAACCTCCGTCTTGAGTCACTTCGCTCAACAAAAACATCAAAATGTTTGTTCATGAATTCATTGAACACTTTTTCTGTTTCAGTTGCGCTTCTCTTCGACAGGCGGAACAAACACATAAAACCAGCAGCTCCAGTGTTTAAAGTCTCTTAATCTTTTCCTCACATGAAGCTCGAGTCTGTCCGACGGTGAAAAAAAACAAAGAAAGAAAACCAGCATCAGGACACATCTGAAGGGACACAACTCGGTTTCCTTGGAAACAAAGAAAAAAACTAAAGATTAAAAAAAACTCGGACTTTGTTTAATTTTTTCTCACGTTTTTTTTGTCTTCACCGAAGCTTCAAATCAACAACAACAGAAGTCGACTTCACACGCTGCAAACCCGGCAGACGTTCTGCATTTTCTTTAAAGGAGGGAGTGGGGGGGGGAGGGGGAGGGGGGATCTCTGCAGAGCGTTTTATAGGATGGAAACGTCACATGCTGTCAATTATTAATTACAAATCCTCAATTAAGTCGCATGTTTCTAACTTTCACCAGAATCGAGCATCCTTGCGTTTCTCCTCCGAGACTCTTTTCTGTGAATGTTATAAATATCGTCGCGGAGACTCAGAAAATACGAGCAGTAATCCCCGTCTGTAAAACGATTTCTACGTCTCCCCCGTCTCCCGGTGCCTGAACCCATCCTGTGCCGACGCAGATAGAGCCCTCCTGGATGTTTTAATTCAAACGCCTCCTGGCTTCGCTGCCAACATTTTTTCTTCCCCCAGTGGTCACTCGCGGTATTGCAATTAAAAAAAAAATCCCCGGCAGCCCCTCAAAAACACAGATTCACACCATTTAAATAAAAAAACCAGGACACTTTGAACTGTAAACAGGGTCAGCTCCCTGCATGTGTGAAGATTTTGTTTTTTTTAATCCACTGAGGATTTAACACGCGGGCCGGAGCCAGCGGCTGAAACGCTCGTGAACATGTGCAGCGGGTCGAACAAACCCCGGAAGCTTCAAAAAGGTCTTTGGTGAGCAAATGTTTCCCTTAAAGTGAGTGGGTGCCACGTTTGAGTCTCGTATCCAGGTTCTTATAATAGATCCACAGGAAGCTGCCGGTGCATCACAAACCAAAACACTCTTCTTTTTTCTTTTTTTTTAAATCAGGAATTTAATCCAAGCTGTGAAATAACATTTAGAAAGTGTAGCAGAGTCGAAATATTTCATTTTCAACCTGTTTTTTTTTACATCCTAGTTTTGGTTTTTACACACAGACTGTAGGATTAAAAATATTCATAGTTTCCAGCTCTAAAAAGTGAAGCCAATACAGAAATGTAGTACCACTGACGGCCACTAGGGGCTCCAACAGACTCCCATTGAAAAAAGCATCAAGTTCTCTCCTGAAATACAAAGTCAGTAAATGTCGTTATGGTGTCATTAGATAAATTCCCTCCTTCTGAAAATAATTCCAGTATTATTTATATATCGGGACCAGTTTGATGCGTTGGTGGAACATTTAGGGCTTTTAGGGTTTGGCAGTTGTCACGGAGCTTTTTCCGCAGCCAAGTGTCTGCTAGAAATATGAGTTTCAGCTTTAAATAATCACTCAGTATTATCAATCTGTAATCAGTCGTGGAGAAAGTTTCGAAGTCTCCGAAGTCTTTTTAATGAGGACGCCTGAAGAGAGTCGGCGCCGCTCCGCCAGACTCCTCCCACACATGCTGGCGCTGGAAACGCTGCGATGGCTGAATGAATGCGATGACTGATCGCTGAGGTCGGCGTGTTTCGGTGTGGGCGTCCTTCAAACTGGAGCGCAAAAAAAAACCGAGCGGGGTCAGTTGGAGCCGGCGAGACGGTCGCGTCCAAACCGGAAGACATAAAAGCAGAGGGACATTTACGGTTTCCTCGTTAAGTCGAGGGCGCGCTCGTTTCGTTTATAAGACGAGCTGACTTTGAGTTCGGCATTAAAAAGCTTGAATCAAAACAAACGCTGTCTTTAGCTGAAAAAAACACAAATTTAAACAAAAATGTTGCTTTAATGTATATTTTAACTCAATTATATTTTATTAACATTCTGTCAAAGCATTTTATTTATTTTCTATACTTTTAAATATTCCTTTATTTCAGTTTTTTATGTGAATGCAGTTTTGGGACGTTAGCTAGGTGGCAGAACGACAACGAGATGTTTTTAAAATACTTTATAGAAATCAAAGCAATTCGTTTGGTGCCGTTAGAAACTGCAGATTTTAATGTAACCGCAGTTCTCTGATCTACAGCGAATAATGTAGCTGCTGCTGTAAACTCCTAATTATTAATGTCAAACGAATGCTTCATTCCTCTGACTTCCTGCCATGATTTCTAAGCGAGCGACTCTTAAACAGGACTTCGTTTGTCCGGCTCGCGGCGTCTTGTTCTCCGTAAATTATTCAAACATTAAAACTGACCCCGCTCGCCTTCTTAAAGATATTTTGCGACTGTATTTCCATCTTCGCGACCAAATACAGAATTTATGGAGCGTTAAGCCGCTCGGAAAAAAAAGAACATTCAAGGCTTCCAGATAAGGTGGGTTGAAGCAGTCGTCCACCTCGATACAGCTCTTCTGAAAGCTAAATATTGATTCTGTCACACACACACACACACACACACACACACACACACACACACACACACGCACACACACACACACACACACACACGCACACATACACACTCACACATACACACACACCCTTAGTGAATAGTTTCCTCTCTATTGGATTCACTTCTGTTTTTTAAATCAGTGCTTCACAGAAAAATAGTTTTTTTAGCCGTGCAAGTCAACGGTGGGAATGAATCCACACACACACACACACACACACACACACACACACACACACACACACACACACGGTGTCACCCACACACACACACACACACACACACACACACACACACACACACACAGTCTCGCACAGTTAATGAATAATTTATGTCATGTGAATGTTGTGGGTTGAACACAGTTAAATGTAAGAACAGCCTGCAGGGAAAACACGGTGAAACATTTCCTGTCTGTCTGTCAGCCTCCTCGCTCTAATTCCAACACACACACACACACACACACACACACACACACACACACACACACACACACACGACACAAAAGACACGAGGGGGGACGACGACGACGGGAAGCAGAGAACAAACCCGAGTGGTTTTCCACGCCAGACATAAATATTCTAGAACAATCCCGATGAAAAAGTCGCATGTGTGCATTCGAAACATCGACATGCACAACAAAAGGACGATGTGTGTGTGTGTGTGTGTGTGTGTGTGTGTGTGTGTGTGTGTGTGTGTGTGTGTGTGTGTGTGTGTGTGTGTGTGTGTGTGTGTTTTACACTCAACTATGTGGGCTAAATATAAATTCTATTCACGGATTAAAATTTGAATGGAAACATAAACATACTGAATATCCAACAAGAGTCTTAAAAGAAAAAAAAAAAAAAAGGAGAAAGTTAAAAGAAAAACTTAAAAAAAAAATCTGTGCAGGTAATTTCTCATTTTTCAGTCCTTTTTGCAATAAGAACGATTGTAGCCAAAAAAAATTCCCACAATTTCTCCGCAGTAAATTTCCTCAATAGAAGCTTTTACAGACTTTCAAAATGAAACTCGCTTCGTCAACAAAAGTAACTTTTCATCATCAAAACAAACCGCATGCTGGAAAAAATACAAAAAACAGGAAGTGACGGGGATTATGGGAAATGTGGTCTTGTCACGACAATCTTTGACGGCCCCGTATCAGTCTAATCATCATCATCATCATCATCATCATCATGATCATCATCATCATCATGAGCTGATACCATCTGCTGTATGTAAAGATGGATGGAGCCGATGCTTTACTGTTGCAAGAGATTGCGCAACACCCGTGAGACACATCATCACACAACTGTAGCGTCAGAACAGCACGGTGACGCTTTTCTAATATAACTATATATAAAACTTTTTTTTTTTTCTAATGCTGTGAAAGCTTAACGTCCAGAAGCCAGCTGATCTTTTCCCGTCTTTTGTGTTTATCGATAATCTGCGGCCGGTGAGTCGCCTGATTTTTCTGCCGCAGTCCTTTTCTACAAGGTTGTCTCGCGTACAACGGATGTTTAATCCCCCCCACCACCACCACCACCACCACCCCCCACCCACCACACAGCGGACCGACGGGATGCAGATGACTGCGGAGCTCATTCGGCTTTATGAACGATGAATCAGACGGCGCTCGGAGGGCATCGTTTTCACACCGCTCGCCAAAAGACGGCGTTTTATAACGGGCTGAAGATGAAACCCCAGAAACCAATTAGATCCACAACAGACCGGCCACGGAGGAATTTGTTGGGACCCGAAAACAGCTCGTAGACAAATTGTTTAATTCTTCCTGAAAATGAATAAAGTTAAATGCATTTCTTCTCATGTGTCCCTGCAGCTTCTGTTTCAGTGAGAGCTGTTTGCTTCATGTGACACTGAGCGTGGATCAGAGAAACAAAAACACATCAAAACTGCTGGAATTCGCTAAAAATACACATTTAAAAGTCACAATGCTTCAATGAAATCGAAGGCATTCTGCGGCGAAACGTGCTGCCCGGTGTTTTAAAGTCTCGGTCGCGTCTATTATTTAATATTGTGTTAACGAAGACGGAGGACGAGTAAATGTGTTCATTTCAAATCATTTCAGAAAAAATTATGGGTTTTATTTTGAGTTATGTGTTGTTTTTTTGTTGCTTCATTGTTGGTTGGTAAACAGCTTCTGGGTGCATTACTGCCACCTACAGGCTTTGTTGATGTATTACAATGAGACACCAGGAAAAAAACAATATTTGTTGACTCTATTCTTTTTATGATTTAATGCCTATTTAAAAATTTCGATTCATCCGATGACACAGAGCTGAGAACTTTTTAGATAAAAGACTTTTTAGAGAAACAGGGAGGGAAGACATTTTGATATTCCTGTCAGAACATTTTTTATTTAATTTTTTTTTATCATTGGATCAGAAAGGGAATCTAAAACTTCAGACGACACGCCGCCGCAGTGATCTCGTAACTCGCCACGTTTCATTCGTGCCTTTCTCTCAAGCAGCTGTCAGTCATCGGCGTATAAAACACGCAGAAAAAAAAAAAATACAAAAATCGTGACAGACGGAGACGAACACAAAGCGACATTGAATCTTTTGACTCTTCGGTCTCAGAAACCTTCACGTCTAAAACACACAGCTGAACCTCCGCGTTGTTTCAGGTTAAAACGTGAGTGTGGGGCGGCGTGTTCACACGAAGTAATAAAACACTCAATCCATCTGTCGTCTCACTGTATTTATACATATATGAAAGTGTGTGTCTGTGTGTGTGTGTGTGTGTGTGTGTGTGTGTGTGTGTGTGTGTGTGTGTGTGTGTGTGTGTGTGTGTGTGTGTTTGAATGGATTTCTGCCTGTTGCATCATTGCTCCCACACAGGAAGGTCTGATGGACACTTTGAATCCATGAAAGGACACGTCTGTCGGCGGTCTGGGCGTCTGTCCGTCACTCAACCGGCTCACGGTTTTCCACCAAAGAAAACATGAATAACTTCTCGTCCCTCAGCGTTGTCTGTCAGGCTTCATCTGTTGTTTTTTTCTGGGTTTTTTTCGCTGACCTTCTCTCGAAAACACGAATAAAAAACAACAACACATGAAAGAGACGTTGTCGAGAGGTGTTAAAGCCAATTTAAAACAAAAACAAAAACACGCAAATAACCGCAACGGTCGCAGGTTCAAATCCCCCGTGAAGAGTCGTTTCCTTTGCTGCAGGTTCAAAAGAGCGTTTCAATTGAGACGAAAGTAAAAAAAAGACATCAGGAAAGAAACGAGATCGAAGGGGTTAAAAAGTCATCGGGTTTTTTGGGGGTTTTTTTGCACCTTGTTATTTTCTTGTCGAACGAAGAGCGTCACATCGGCGGATCAGCGGGGGGGTCTCTTCTACATCCCTGATTTCCAGTATCTCGTCTCCTCTCTTCCTCCCACATTACATCTGATTACAGCAGCTTTTTTTCCGAGTCCTTTGTCGCCGCTGCAGGAGACTTCTTTTCATTTTCAGGTGTGGTTGCTGACATATTGCGCCGCGGTCTCGGGGTTACCCTTTTCATTACTAATGCTTCCTTCTCCGAATGTGTCGGGAATGTAGACTCAGATATAGTTTTAATATAAAGAACAGGGAAGCGCAGAAAACCTGCGGCACCGGAGGGATGTGTGAAACACACCTTTAAGACTTCAGGAAGCCGAACAGTTCTGCATCAGGATGGAACCACTGGGGAGATAAATATACCTGGAGGGGCTTCTTATTCTTTATTTTGTTTTAACTGTTCATATTCGCTCCGTTAAAAAGAAAAAAAACAAAAATGAAACATTCACTCGATACCAAGGGTGAACTGATTCAATTTGTAGGGGTCAAAGGTCAACGGTCCCATCACATTCGGCCAAATGCTCGATGTTTCGTGATATTTTTTAGGAAAGTCAGGAGGACGTTTCTTAAAAATTGGGTCGAAATTTTCAATGTTCAACTGAAGGATGAATTTAATTTGGTGCTCAAAAGGTCAAAGGTCGCTACGAGTTCATACATCCGTTTCCCCGCTATGAACGCCTCGAGGAAATCTCTACAAAATAAAAAAATTAAAAAACATAAATGTTCCTTTAACCAGAGAAAGAGAATATCGACTTCCTGTTTCACATTAAAAGCATCAGAGCAGAATTTCTTCCCTTTCCCTGTAAACCAGGACCTGTTGAGTTCTCCTGAAGCCGAACCGAGTGACTCGTTTTTTTAATTTACTTTTGATTATTCATTTCACCACGACGGTGTTTCTTTAACCGCTGCACACGTTCTGTTTTTTTCTTATTTATGTGCATTTTTGTGTCGGATTTGCATCTAAATCTGTCACGACTACTTTTTTTTTTTTTTTTTTAAACACATGACGACACCGCTGCTGTTCTTCTGTAATCACAAATGTCTGGAAACACAAACACAAACACACACACACACACACACACAGGCAGCGGTGCTTTGTCTTAATAAATTGATATTTATATCTGCAGCGTGTTGCTCCATTAGATCTGAGAGCCCGTCGCGCGCGGTTACCTCCACCTCGACGCACCCTCGACGCCCGATTCGTGGGGAGTTTAGACGTGGATGCGAGGCGGAGGCCCCGTCACCCGCTAACAATGACATAAACAAGACAGATTGAAAAAAAGAGCAACAGCTGAAGACTGAAAGGAGCCGGAGGAGAAGACTGAAGACAGAAAAAGACGAACGGAGCCAAATCACAGCTGAAAACACCTAATTAGTCATGTGAATGACAGACTGTCTCCATTCCTACTTCGTCTTCATCCTCCGTGTTGTTCTTCCTCCTCCTCCTCGTTTCATCTTCATTATTGTGTGTGTGTGTGTGTGTGTGTGTGTGTGTGTGTGTGTGTGTGTGTGTGTGTGCGTGCGTGCGTGCGTGCGTGTGAGTGTGTGTGTGTGTGTGTGAGTGTGTGTGTGTGTGTGTGTGTGTGTGTGCGTGCGTGCGTGTGTGCGTGCGTGTGTGTGTGTGAGTGAGTGTGTGTGTGTGTGTGTGTGTGTGTGTGTGTGTGTGTGTGCGTGCGTGCGTGTGTGCGTGCGTGTGTGTGTGTGAGTGAGTGTGTGTGTGTGTGTGTGTGTGTGTGTGTGTGTGTGTGTGGGATGTCTGACAGATTGGTGTCAGTTTTGCTCAGCTGAGACACGAGACTCTCGCTCCGTCTCTAAAACTCGTCCTCGGTCGCGGGCGCGTCATGTAAATTTCTACGACGTGAATTGTAAACCTCGGAGACACTCGCTGGGATTTTGACCCCGCGGATCGGATCATCCCCCACCGCCACAAAAAAACAAAAACATTTCCCTTCCCCAGTGTGTGTCTTGAGAAAGCTGGAAGGAGATTCGAGGGAATTTGTTTGTTTTTTTAGGTGCTACGCCAAAATCCAGCGAGTGCATCTTAAAAGACGTAACAAGCTTCTCGTTGCTTTAAAAAAAAAAAGGTAAATGAAATGTGAATAATCGCCCCCATTTTGTCCCTCGCTGAATTATCGACTGAATAATTTCTGGAGTTTCAGCTGTAAATCTTCTCAGTAGGCTGAAAATGTCAAACAACGCCGAGGTGGCTCGTTTCTCTCGCATCACATCATCCGCAATTTGCATATTCAAGCTGCGATTGGGCGGCTGAGAGGTTTTCATTTGCATTTAAAGTTAAACTCTTGTTAAAAAGTTTTACATCTGACACTCTGCAGGTTTACGTGGAAACTGATTCACATTCTGGGTTCTTTAAGCTACATGTTATTTCAGAGTTTCAGCCTGGAAAATAAGACAAATTCTGCTCAAACCAACAAAACCTCGTCAAAATAAGGAAAACTGATCGTGAGTTTCACACAGCTGGAGAATTGGAAAAGTTCCCATTCAGGAAATGGTTTTTTTTGGACAAAACAAAACGACCTCGTCTTTAATAAACAAACAGGGGAACTAAACGGAGCTCAGCTAAGCTAAGCTAAGCTAAGCTAAGCTAAGCTAAGCAGGTCTGGCTATCATTCAAATGGAACACGTGAAGTCGTGGTTACGACACGGGAAGTCGTGGTTACGACACGGGAAGTCGTGTGTCCTCCGTATGCTTGGCGTTTGATTTGGAGGAACACGGTTGCTAGGCAACAAGAAGCCACAGAGGCGAGCAAATGAGCGTAATTAACGTAATGCAGGAAATGCAAAGTCACGGAGGGAAAAGATCATTTCAACATTGTCCTCCGACGTAGGCTATCATCGAAGTTACGAAGACAAACGCTACGTGACTGAAATTACAACACATTAGCTTAAACGTCCAAACAAAACATGAACTTCCACGACCTCTGACCTTTCTGCAAAACGTCAGCAAACAACGTCACAACTCGTGAACTCGAGGCCGATAGAAAACGGAGAGTTCCAGAGGTGAAGATCCACAAGAGGGCGCCGTTCACACGGACGTCAGAAATAAGGTTGAGAAACGACGCGTTGCTGACATTACGTATCGTTTTTGAACGGACGCAGGACCAGTTTAAGGTTAGCTTAACAGAGAGCGTTGCATTGTGGGTCGTTCGTAGCCCTGATTTTTTCCAGGATAACGAGAGTTGTTTCTGAAGGACTGAAAACATTCGTAGAGTCTCCCGACAAATTAACCGATCGTCAACCGACAATTCAGAAGTTTTAAACGTTTTTCTCATTAAAACGTCGTTAATCGTCACAAATAAACAAACGTCGCGACGAGAAAGATGTTTTTAACCGTTGGAAAAAACTGGAATCCTGAAAATATGGAACATTTTATTTTATTTATTTCGCAGAAAAAGTAAAAATACTTTAACTATTAAAACAAATCCCGCTCGGCGAGGTGAAAGAACCTTCGTCCTCACGTCGACGTCGGGTATAAATAAACGATCGGGGTTGATCATTTTAAAGTGCCCCGAAAATGTAAAGTCTTAATGGTAGTTTAAGAGGATTAGTCTCCGCCGCGGTTAACAGGATTTAACTTCCTGCATAACAGCGGGATTAATTTAGAGTATCGTAATGAGACGAAGGATTAAAGGTCCGCGTCTGTTTGTACACAGAAACCAGTCGTCATGTGGATGAACTCTCCCCACTGGAAAGAGGGCAACACACACACACACACACACACACACACACACACACACACACACACACACACACACACTCACACACACACACACACACACACACACACACTCACACACACACACAGAGAAACACACACACACACACACACACACACACACACACACACACCACACACACACACACTCACACACACACACACACACGTCGAACTCAGACGCACGCTAAGCAGAGCGATTAAGCCGCCGATGATTGACGAGCTTCATCGACACGTTCAATCTCAGCTGTCGCTTTTTATTCACGCCGAACTTTCGAAATGCGTCACGTTAAAACGGGATGATGTCATCGCGAGGGAGGCGGAGACTTCACAGGAACACATGAGAGGATTCAAATCAGATTCGTTCGCTTCGAGCTGGGAAACTTTGGTTTTTTTGTCCCTGAGTCATAAAACTATTAAAAACACATCAGTGAAAAACACACACACACACACACACACACACACACACACACACACACACACACACACACACAGAGAAACACACACACACACACACACAGAGAAACACACACACACACACACACACACACACACACACACACACACACACACAGACAGAGAAACCACACACACACACACACACACACACACACACACACACACACACACAGAGAAACACACACACACACAGAAACACACAGAAACACACAAGTTTAATATGACTTTTATTCCTGTTAAGAGTTTTTTTTCCAGCCGTACTAAATAATTATTAAATTATTGTATAATGTTGTAAAGTTCTGCTGTAAAAACTGAACTGTGTTAAGTTCTCTGAAAACACAATGTTGTGATTTGGCTTCATGTAAAAAGAAATGTATTGACTTGAATTGAAATTCCTTTGTCTGTTTTCCAGTTATTTATACGCTTGACAATCATTTATCGTAATCACTGTTGTGCAGTTTGGAAACATCATTTCTTTCCTTTCATGTTTCTCAGTCGCCACTACAAACATCTGGGGCTCGTTTTTTCGCTCTAGATCGCGCTTTGTGTTAAAAGTTAATTTTTCATGTTTGCTTTTAAAACGTAAAACGGAGAAACAGAAGTGACAGAGAAACAATTAGAAAATATAAAAGAGGCAACCGAGGAAGAGCGAGGAAGAGGAGCCCCAGATGCTGAGTGCCCCCCCTCCCCCTCCTCCTCCTCCTCCTCTCTGTAAAGCTCCACCCGGCTCCCGGTGCCCCGAAGGCAGCAGCAGAAGGACGAACCCAACACACCATCTGAGCCCGGAGCAGCCCGGGGCCGCTTCATTTACGCTCCAGAGCCTCCCCATTTAACCCAGCACAACACCCTGCAGCACACACACACACACACACACACACACACACACACACACACACACACACACACACACACACACACACACACACACAGAGTTGGTTCATCATGCTTGTGAGGACGGTGCATCGACATCCATTTATTTCCCAGAGGCTGAGTTTGACCTCGACCACATGGACAGCAGAAAGTCTTGTTTTATCTCTCGTGTTTCCGGACACGTTAATTTATTTTTTATTTTTTTTTATTTTATGATATTTTATTTCTGTACCGGTCTCGGATCGATCTCCATCGTTCATTTGGGAATTAATCCGCGTCCAGTGAAATGGAGTTGTTTTTTTTTGCACTGATTAGGTAACCGATGGGACGTGTCAATCACCTGTGCCGCAACTCCACAGGCTGCACGTGGTGATGACATCATACCAACAACAACACATGTCTCCAGAGAGCAAGCAGATGGGGGGGGGGGGGGGGGGGGGGGGGGGGGGGGGAGTGTAGTTAACAGGTTTTAGTTCTGAAAATGATTCATCATATAACGAATGGGTCAATTTGAGAAACCCTATATAAACACGGCCGCCATCTCTGGGCTCCAGCTGTCATGTGGTCTGAGAGTAAATAATAATAACAGCAAGAAAAATCACATAAAAAACTGATATAAAGGAACATTTAAAAAATTATAGATAAGAAATGAGATGCATAAGAAAAAATATAAAATTAAACACATAGAGTTAAAATAATAAAACAAACAATATGCATTTTAAGTGCAGCAGAGCTTCAAGAGTAACTGGTTAAAGGCTCAAATAAAGAGATATGATTTGCAGCTTTCTTTTAAAAGTATTAACGGAGCTTGCGTCGCTGATATCTTCACGTACATTTAAGATTTTATTTACGTTCTACGGTTGGAAACAAAATCGCAGCGTTCATTTCCCGCACTTATTTTTGGCGTCGCTTAAATATCATCTATCTTTATATATTCACAGCTTCAAACTG
>NW_027185439.1:138976-163976 GCF_022577435.1 Embiotoca jacksoni
CATACTTCACTGAACTTGGAGTCGAGCCATGAAATGAATAAAATGCCACCAATGTCCCAAAACTGGTTTACCGGCAGAAAGAGACGTAACGACATTCACGATTGGACTCCTGGTGTGTGAGAGAACGAACTAAAACCTTCGTCCTGCAGAAGAAGGAAAGTTTCACGAGTGACTTCTGGTCGTCGGGCCTTCGAAGGATTTATCAGCCAACATCGGTGAGTCCAGATGTTTTTACACAGAATAAGTGAACAGGAGATTCACCAGTAGGAATATACATTCGTGTTGTGACGTTAAGCTTCAATTCTCGTTCTAGAGATTCAGGATGTCGTCCAGCAGCTGCCTGCTGACTGAGGAGCAGTTACTCTGCGGCATCTGTCTGGCCGTGTTCACCGATCCCGTCACGCTGCCGTGTGGACACAACTTCTGCAAACACTGCATCATGCAGCACTGGGACAGCAACGTCCGCTGCGAGTGTCCGTCGTGCAGGTACCCGTTCTACAAGAAGCTGGACCTGCACGTCAACATCTTCATATCCGAGATGGCGGCGTACTTCAGAGAGTCGGCGGGGAGGAGCGGCTCGCAGCAGCAGGTCGCCGAACCCGGAGAGGTCGCCTGCGACGTCTGCACCGACACCAAACTGAAAGCGGTGAAGTCGTGCATGGTGTGCCTGGCGTCCTACTGCGAGACCCACCTGGAGGCCCATCGGACGTCGCCGCCCCTGAAAAAGCACCAGCTGACCGACCCCGTGGAAAACCTGGAGGGCCGGATGTGCCGGACGCACGACAAACCTCTGGAGCTCTTCTGCGAGACGGACCGGACCTGCGTGTGCATGCTGTGTCCGGTTCTGGACCACAAGTCGCACCAGGTCATCCCGCTGAGGGAACAGTTCGAGAAGGAGAAGTCGGAGCTGGGGAGGAAAGAGGCGGAGCTTCACCGGCTGATCCAGGACAGGCGGCTGAAGATCGACGAGTTCAGGCAGTCGCTGAAGCTCAGCAAGGAGGCGGCGGACCGAGAGATGGCCGACGGGGTTCAGGTCTTCTCCGCTCTGATCCGGTGTTTGGAAAGAGCCCAGGCGGAGCTCATCGGGACGATCGACGAGAAGCAGAAGGCGGCGACGAAGCTGGCCGAAGGTCACGTCCGGGAGCTGGAGGAGGAGATCTCGGAGCTGGTGAGGAGGCGCGCCGAGGCGGAGCGGCTGTCGCGCTCCAAAGACCACCTCCAGTTCCTCCAGAGCTTCCCGTCGCTGAGCGCTCCTCGGTTCGCCAAAGACTGGACGGACGTCGTCGTGGACGTGCCGTCGTACGAGGGCGCGGCGAACGCGGCGGTGGACCGGCTGGAGGAGACGCTGCACAAGGAGGTGAAGAAGCTGCTCGGCGAGTCGAAGCTCGTCAGGGTGCAGCGGTCGGCGATCGGCGTGACGTTGGATCCCGAGACGGCGCACGCGGCTCTCGTCGTGTCCGACGACGGGAAGCGAGTTCACCACGGCGTCGTGAGGAAGACGCTCGCGGACAACGCCGAGAGGTTCGACCCGAGCTGCTGCGTCTTGGGGAAGCAGAGTTTCTCCTCGGGGAGGTTTTACTTCCAGGTCGACGTTAAAGGGAAGACCAGGTGGACTTTGGGAGTCGCCAGAGAGTCGATCAAGAGGAAAGGGGCGATCTCGTTGTCCCCGGAGAACGGACACTGGACCGTGTGGCTGAAGAACGAAGACGAGTACGCGGCGCTCGTCGGCTCTCCGTGGCGACTTTCTCCGGATCCGAAGCCGCAGACGGTCGGTGTGTTTGTGGATTACGAGGAAGGCGTTGTCTCCTTCTACGACGTCGACGCTGCACAACTTCTCTACTCCTTCACCGGCTGCTGCTTCTCTGAGAAACTCTTCCCTTTCTTCAGCCCCGGTCTAAATAACGACGGCATTAACTCCGCCCCGATGGTCATCTGTCCGGTCAGTCGCAACGATATCTTCTTGTAAAAAATACCGTTTTTTTCTGTGTTCCTTGGTTTGTTTCGCCTCAGGCTTGTTTTACTGCTTTTTTTGGGCAGCTGTGGACATATTTGTTTGGCGGTTTCTTTGTGGTGGGAATGATCCGACCTGGATGTGACCCAACCACGGGGCAAACTCAACAAATATGAGTTTTTAAATGAAAGACTTTTTCCTTCGCTCGCAGCTCACCTGTAAAATAAATCGAGGTCGAACGTGGACGAGAGCTAATGATGAAAGTTGTTTGGTCTTTGAAAAGGTCAGAAAATGGTGAAAAATGTCAACCAAAGCTAAAGATGCTAACAAAAAAAAATATTCAGTTTGTTATCGCAAAGGACGAAAGGAACCAGAAGATATTCACATTTTAGAACCCAGAATGATGAATCAATGATAAATGAATCAACAACGTGATTTATTGAGTTATGGTTGCAGCTCAAAATGAAACATGTTGTTTGGACGCTCATCATCTTTTTTTCCAATAAACTGAACGACTGTTTTGGTTTTTTTTAGCTTCTTCGGTTCACCAACCGACTCATCCCTTGATTGGGACTCACGGACTGTAAATAAAGATGTTCAAAGGCTCCAAGGGTGTCTTTAAAGTGTAATACCACCGAGGGCCACTAGGGGCTGGCACCCAAAAAAACTCCGTCTCCAATAGACTCCCATTAAAAAGGAAATAATTCCAGCATTCATTAGATATTAGGACTGTCCAGTTTGATTGACATGCCTGGAGTGGGTGGGGCATAGTGAGCCAGATCCCACCTGATGGCTCCTCCCCAGTTTGTCTAAATATGGTCACATCTGGCTAAAAAAAAAAAAAAACACAAGATGGCGTTTTAAAACGACAGTTCTCGAATCTGTGACGACGGGTCGACGTTTGTTTCGGACGACAGGAAACTACCAAGATGTGTTTTGACTCGCGTACGAACGTCGGCACTTTCTATTCACGCCACGAACAACACGACCCTGAAATTAAAGCAGCTGAATGGAAAGCTCTCATTCCTCTTTTTTTTATATTTATCGACGCATACTCTTTTCCTAAAGTTACAAGTGAAAAGTGTTTAGTGACAAAAGGGCTTTTAGATTGTTGTTTTTTATTTAATGGAGGGAGTTTGTTCGAGGTAAAACTCTCCCGACAAGTTCGCTGCCATTCATTTTCCGTGCAGTAAAGAAAAACATCCTTCTACGAACTGTCGGCTGAGTTCTGGCTTTTTTTTCTACCCGAGCTGGTGCTGCCGCATTTCTTTCTGCATTTTTTTGAACGGTTGCGTAGCGTTGCATGCCTGCAGGTGCACCGTCCCAGCTTTATGAAGCCATTCCTCAACCACCGCCCTTTTTTGGGCTGCCGCTCGTCAAATCGCCTCACATTAATATTCCTGCTTTCTGCGCTCTGTAATATTAACAACTGTGATACATAAATCTGTAGAGAAGAAATTAAACTGCAGAGGTGAAAACTGACAGAAAAGTTTTGGACAAAAGGGGAGAAAAATGCTTTTAAAAATAAAATAAAAACTGTACGAGGGTCTAAAGACGAGATACAAGTGAACACTGACAGATATCACTTTGAAACTTTACAAATTTATTACTTATTAAAAAACATTGTCTTCCATTATGTGTTTCGGGATTTTTTTATGTTTTAAATATGCAAATAAGGGACTCTCTAATTAAATATGCATTAATTTGCATACATTTTCAGGACAGAAATCTGAACAAAATACTTCATTTCTTTTTTCTTTTTTTTTTTACAGAGGGGGTTTTGGATGTTTTCTTTTAATCCCTCCTATAAATCAGAAAATACTGTCAACAGTCATAAAAAAAAAAATCCATGTTTTTCAGAATAAAATGTGATTTAAAACCCGGCTATGAATTATACATAAACTAAGTCCTCAGTAAAAAACTTTCAGAATATAGATGGGAATAAAAAAACAGATGTAAGTGTTGCTGAAGAGGAGATTCATTTTGAGAAAACAAGAATTAAACATATTAAAGATAAAGTACATTTGTATTGTAAAATTAAAGGCCAATTTTTTTTTCAAACTTCTTTTTCAAACAGCTTTTCATATACAGAGCAGAGAAACATAAAACTGAGGATTTCTGAGCCCATGCGGTGATTTCCACAACAGAATCATGGCTGGTTTTAAGATGAAGATGAGAGTTTTCGTTTTGTATTAACTTTATATTTGTCATATATTTTGGTTTAGACTCATCTGGTACTTCATACATTTCTATTCCTGTTTGACAGCATTATTTGACAGCCATCGTTTTATTTTGAAAATACTACGATGTTTCCTGGTGTTGACAACGGGATGAAAACTGAAAACACCTCAGACTTCTATGTTCAACTGAAACTTTGCAGTGAAAATGAAACTACCTGTCAGTTTTGAAAAACTGATTTTATTTCCTAAAGTTCATCGTGTCTAAAAGAAAAAAAGTGACTGAAGCAGAAAACATGAAGTCGTCCATCAAGTTAAAGGTCAGAAACGTCTCCGTCACCTGCTCAGCTTTGTGTTTGTTGTTTTCTCCTTCTGTCAATCAGCTGTGTTTTATTCAGACGAAGAGAAAGAGAAAACACGATTCCTCCTTTAGCTTCGTCTCCTGTTTTAACTGAGGAGCAACAGAGAAGATGAACGGAGCACTGATTAGGTTAGGTTAGGTTGGACTGTGGCGCCATCTAGTGGCCGACTCTGGTACATATACAAGCTGCCCTGTTCCAACGTTTCCTTCATGATCCCAGTTTGATGACCCAAGTGTCGAGTTTTCTTAAACAGAAAAGAGACAGAAAATTACCAAGAAGAGAAACAAAATAACATAAAACAACAACAAAGACAAAACTAAACCACAACAAAGAGACACAAAACAATACAAAACAACAACAGATACACAAAACAACAACAAAGAGACACAAAACAACAACAAAGACAAAACTAAACCACAACAAAGAGACACAAAACAATACAAAACAACAACAGATACACAAAACAACAACAAAGAGAAACAAAACAACATAAAACAACAACAAAGACAAAACTAAACCACAACAAAGAGACACAAAACAACAACAGATACACAAAACAACAACAGAGACACAAAACAACAACAAAGACAAAACTAAACCACAACAAAGAGACACAAAACAATAACAGATACACAAAACAACAACAAAGAGACACAAAACAATACAAAACCCAAGGCAACGCAACCCAAGGCAACGCAACCCAAGGCAACGATGACGTAAGCGATCCCAGTTATTGACCAGCTGGAAACACTCGTCTCCTGTAAAACCTCCAGGAGATCACATCCCAACATGGATGTCATCGTTTGAACCGTGTTGTGTGTTGAAGTTACTGCTCCATTAGAAGTTATGCAACCTACGTTGTCATGGCAACGACTGTGATTAAAGGTTGTTGTTGTTTTGTTTTTTTTAATCGTCCCAATTTGTGGTTGGAAACAGGAAGTCTGTTGTTTAATACAATCATCCCCCTCCCCCCTCCCCCCTCTCCTCCTGAGAAATCTCAAGCACCAAACAAACTGAATCAGATCACGACCATATGTGGACACAAACGCAGCATCGACGTCAAACAGAAACACAAGCAGTGAAGGAAAAGAACACACACACACACACACACACACACACACACACACACACACACACACACACAGACACAGAGACACACACCTGTAGAAACACATCCACTCCTACCTGGTGGTGGCGGTTTCATCTCTGAACGTCCAGGTGGAAACTTCCCAGGATGAGAAAGTGTTGTTTAGAGTTTAGAGTTTCAGAGTTTAGAGTTTCAGAGTTTAGAGTTTCAGAGTTTGAGAGTTTAGAGTTTCAGAGTTTCAGAGTTTAGAGTTTCAGAGTTTAGAGTTTCAGAGTTTCAGAGTTTAGAGTTTCAGAGTTTCAGAGTTCAGAGTTTCAGAGTTCAGAGTTTCAGAGTTCAGAGTTTCAGAGTTTCAGAGTTTAGAGTTTCAGAGTTTAGAGTTTCAGAGTTCAGAGTTTCAGAGTTTCAGAGTTCAGAGTTTCAGAGTTTCAGAGTTTAGAGTTTCAGAGTTTAGAGTTTCAGAGTTTAGAGTTTCAGAGTTTAGAGTTTCAGAGTTTCAGAGTTTAGAGTTTCAGAGTTTAGAGTTTCAGAGTTTAGAGTTTCAGAGTTCAGAGTTTCAGAGTTTCAGAGTTTAGAGTTTCAGAGTTCAGAGTTTCAGAGTTCAGGTCTGCAGCTCTGAGAAGAAACAAGTTCAAAATAGTTTATTTATTTATGTTTGATCTGAGAACCCTGAAATGAAGATGGATTAATTCTCACATCGTGTGTCATCGTTTACAGATGACGTGTGACGGGTCGTCTTGACGGACAACTGTGGACACACTCGCTCACACACTTCTAGTTCGAGAAGAACAACTGCAGAGACACAAAACAATACAACTAGAGAATAATACGCCACAAATTTACCACAAAATAACACAGAGATGCAAAACAACCGAAAACAGACATTAGACCACCACAAACAAACAAACACAAAAAGACACAAATAACCACAAAGAGACACTAAATGTCCACAAACATCCGGTTGTCCGGACAGGACTCTGTAATATGAGCGGATTAAGACTCACATGTCCTCAGGTCTCCGGTTACTGTTCGTCCTCCATGTTTCCTTCAACCTCCAACACCTGTTCACCTGCTTCTTCTTCTTCTGGCTCTATTAACGGTTGTTGGCAAACAGCGTTGTAATCAGGTGAAACACCGCCACCGTCTGGCTCGGAGGGGAAACGCACCGTGAAGAAGCCTCCAGTTTAAAAGCGATTCTGATTTCTGCTTTATATCTTACTTTTAATCTATTTCCAAACACTCTGTCTGAATGGTGACACATGAATAAACCTGCTATTTGGTCTCTTCTTTACCTTCTCCAGAAGAAATGTCTTAACTCCTTCCTTTAACCCCGATCAACTCACAAAACTTCCCCCGAAACTCTCTCATCTCCACAAAACCACTTATATATATAAATATATAAAAAGTAAATTGTTTTATGGAACAGTATGGAGCATCCTAAGATGGCGCCGCGCTAGCGGCAGCCTGTTGCGGCAGCTCCCCTCCCCTTGTTATTAGTATTATTAGTATTTTTTTAAGCCTTTCTCCTCTCTTTGGAGTTGTTGTTTTTTGTTTTTTTTCTTTCTCTCGTGTTAAGTTAACGGACCGTAATGGACCGTAATTTTTCCACGTTTCTGGCTGAGGACTCTGTTATTGTTTACTCTGGTGATCAGCTGATCGCGCTGAGTAGACCTCTACTGCTGCTGCCCGGAGCGAGGCCTGAGATCCCCGTTGAACTTCGGAGAAGACGGCGGGGTTGCAGAGCTGGAGCTAAGCTAAAGGCGGAAAGGAGGAAATACAAACCAGCGGTACCGGAGATCTTAATGGGGAACGTGAGGTCGTTGGCCAACAAGACGGATGAGCTCAGCGCTGGTAAAGACCCAGAGAGAGTACCGGGAGTGCTGCATCATGTGTTTCACCGAGACGTGGCTGCACTCACATCTCCCGGATCACAGCGCGGCCGTACCCGGCTTCAGGACTGTTCGGGGGGACGGAGACGTTGTTCGGAGCGGCAAGAAGAAAGGTGGAGGGATTGAAGTCTCTGTGAACGAGAGGTGGTGCAATCCCGACCACGTGTGTGAAGGAACGTTTTTGTGGCCCGGACATTGAACTTCTAGCCGTGGGGATGCGCCCTTATTATTTACCGAGGGAGTTCACGTCCGCCATTGTTATCGTTGTTTACATTCCTCCATCAGCTGACGTAGAGGCAGCAGTGGACACCATCTACTCCACTGTGGCTAAACTTCAGACTCAGCATCCCGGTGCATTTTTGGCAGTTACTGGAGACTTTAACCAGTCTGGATAAAGTACTGCCAACTTTGCACCAGTATGTTAACTGCCCCACACGGAACAATAAAACTCTGGACTTACTGTATGCTAATGCCATGGATGCATACAGTACTACTGCCCTTCCCCCCCTTGGTAGATCAGACCACAACCTGGTCCTGCTGACTCCCAGGTATGTCCCCCTGGTGCAGAGGCAGCCTGTGACCACCAGGACTGTGAGGAGGTGGACACAGGAGGCCAAAGATGCCCTGCAGGACTGCTTTGGGTACACGGACTGGGATGTGCTGTGTGGACCACATGGGGAGGACATCAACAGCAGGACGGACTGTATCACAGAATACATCAAATTCTGTGAACACACCACCGTACCATCCCGGACTGTAAAATGCTTCCCCAACAACAAGCTGTGGATCACCAGTGACCTGAAAGTTCTTCTTAATAAGAAGAAATCAGCCTTCAGGTCTGGGGACAGGGAGGAGCTCAGGAGAGTGCAGCGCCACCTGAAGGAGAAGATGAGGGAGTGCAAGGACTCCTACAGGAGGAAGCTGGAGGCCAAACTCCAACAGAACAACGTGAGGGAGGTGTGGACCGGTATGAAGGAGATTACTGGGTTCAAGGGGAGAGAGAGACGACCAGGGGGCTCCCTGAAGAGGTCAAATGAACTAAACTGTTTCTTCAACAGGTTTAGTTCACCACCCTCATCTGTCTCCTCCACACCTCACACCTCCAAAACACCTCTGCTGCCTCCCCCCCTCCCCCCTCTGCGCCCCCTGGTGAACTGCATAGAGCCCTCAATCTCAAAGGGCTCTTCCTCCATCGACACCTCGACCCCCCCACCTCCTCACCCCCCTCTCTGTGACGACTGGCCAGGTTAGGAGACAGCTGGAGAGAATCCACCAGCGTAAGGCTGCAGGACCTTACGGCATCAGCCCCGTGGTCCTGAAGACCTGCGCCGTCCAGCTGGCTGAGGTCCTACAACACCTCTTCAACCTGAGCCTGAAGCAGGAGGAGGTCCCGGTGCTGTGGAAGACGTCCTGTCTGGTTCCTGTCCCCAAGAAGAAGTCTCCATCTGGCCTCAACGACTACCCTTGCCCTCACATCTCATGTGATGAAGGTGCTGGAGAGGCTGGTCTTGGCCCACCTCAGGCCGCTGGTGAAATCTTCTCTGGACCCTCTGCAATTTGCGTACCAGCCTCATGTGGGAGTGGACGACGCCATCATCTACCTGCTGCAACGAGCTCAGTCTCACCTGGATGGAACCGGTGAATCTGTGAGAATCACCTTCTTTGATTTCTCCAGTGCATCCAACACCATCCAACCACTGCTGCTGAGTGAGAAGCTGCGGGTGGTGGGGGTGGACGCGCCCACCGTCTCCTGGATCAATGACTACCTGACAGGCAGACCACAGTTTGTCCATCTGGGCAGTGTGCTGTCTGATACGGTGGTCAGTGGTACTGGAGCTCCTCAGGGAACTGTTCTGTCTCCTTCCTGTTCACCTTCTACACCACTGACTTCCAGTACAACTCAGAGTCAAGACATCTGCAGAAGTTCTCTGATGACTCTGCAGTGGACGGTGTATAAGGGATGGACGGGAGGATGAGTACAGGACAGTAGTGGAGGACTTTGTGGAGTGGGCAGGAAGAAATCACCTGCTCCTGAACGTGGCCAAGACCAGAGAGATGGTGGTCGACTTCAGGAGGAAGACGACGGCTCCACAACCGCTGAGAGTTCTGGGAGAGGAGGTGGACATGGTGGAGGAGTACAAGTACCTGGTGTCTCCATGACAACAGACTGAACTGGAAGACCAACATCAACGCTGTCTACAAGAAGGTGATGAGTCGACTCTTTTTCTTGAGGAAACTTCGATCTTTCAATGTGTGCAGCGAGATGTTGGAGATGTTCTACCATCTGTTGTGGCCAGTGCATTGTACTTCACTGTGGTCTGCTGGGGGAGCAGCATTGGAGCCGGTGACACCAACAGACTTAACAAACTGGTTAAGAAGGCCGGCTCCATCATCGGCTACAAACTAGATAGTCTGGAAAAGGTGGTGGAGAGGAGGACGCTGAACAAACTATTGTCCATCTTGGATAATCCTGTCCACCCTCTCAACCACCTGCTGCAGGGACAGAGGAGGACTTTCTCTAAAAGATTCCTCCAGCTCCGCTGTCACAAGGACAGATACAGGAGATCATTCCTGATACAGGAGATCATTCCTGATACAGGAGATCATTCCTGCCCACTGACATTAGACTTTACAATAACTCACCTCTGGCAAAATCCATCACAGTACAATAACACTGATGACTGTGTTTCTTGGTTGCTTGTATATTATGTGTATATTATATATATAGATATATACTGTACTGTATGTATATATATATATATATATATATATGTTGACTGTGTTTATTGGTTTGTTGTATATAATATATATATATATATATATTTAATGTACTGTATATATACTGTATATGCTGTGCATTTTATATTTTATATTTATATTTTTTACTACTATTTACTGCTATTTTATTTTATTGCTTTTCTATTATATATTCTATTATTTTATTCTATTGTTCTATTATTGCTTCTGTATGTATGCTGCTGTGGCGAAAAAATTTCCCCTCGGGGATTAATAAAGTAAATACCTACCTACCAGTAGTTTCCTTCAACAGCAGGAGAAGTGAGGAAATATATGATCATGAAAAAAAACAAGCGTGAGACCTGTTTTTTCATCTCGAGTTTATTCTGGAACGATAGGAGTGGAGGATTTTCACAATAAAGCATTTCCTGTTTATATTTTAAATCCGTTTTTAATCCAAGTACAGGGGCGTTCACCGTCCTGTGGGAGATCTGAGCGCTAATGACCCTGAGTTGGCTATTGTTTGGTTTGTCGAACACGCCTTGAATAACTTTACAGACACACGAGATGCATTTTATAAGAAGACACAAAAACAGGACATGACATTTTAACTGTTCAGTAAATTTCCTTCACCTTCGCGGCTCAGCGGCGTGTTCGGTGTTTACGAGACTTGAAGAGCTTCACGCAACTTTTGGGGAAATATTTGTGACAAATGTTTCTTTTACAAACACAAAGACAAGCGACAAGCTCAAGTTTATTATTTGACTTAAAATTTTAACCTGAGGAGGAAGTGACATCATGTTCCTTCAGAAATAATCTCCGGATCACCGATCACGTCCCAAAACAAACAAAAACAATCAATATCTTTTACTTTCGAAGGTAAAATCCTGTATTTTCTTTATAAAAAAAAAATGACACTGGACATATGAGGAGAGTCTTTATGTTATAACTGCTTTTGACATTTATTAAAACAATAAAAGTCTAATAAAATACTCCCAGTGCAGATTTTGTTTGGATTAAAAAAATAAATTGAGATAAACAGCTTTTCAACGTTAGGCTAGCAGCGTGTGCTAAGCTAAACTAAACAATTTTACAATTCTTATTTGTCTCAAAACTATGTAAACTATGTTACTTTGCTAACTAGCTGTCAGGCTCGTAGTCGTAAAAGAAATGTGTTTTTTTTAACCTCCAGAGAATTTAAAGTCGGCGACTGGACGTTTCCAAATGCACCTTGGGAGTTGTAGTTATTATTTACACAGATTGGACATTCAATTTTTTTCTTTTTTTTTTAGAACAAAAAATATATATTTTCAAATAGTTCTTTATTAACTGATTGAACCAGAATCCTCCTCAGGTTAACGAGAAAAGTTCAGTTTCATTTTCTACTATATGTTTCTACATGAGACGACTACAATGCTGCAGACCAACACATAACACAACGTTTCAAAATCAAAATAAATGTTTGTTATTTTAAAGCAATGTTTTATACAATAGAAAGCTGAAAAAATAAAAAAAATAAAAAGTAAAGTCAGCGAGTGCAGTGTTTTTTTCTTCAGTAGGCCTTCATGGCGATGGACGAACCTCCGGCGCTGTCGTAACGTTTGATCTGGTGGATCATCAGGAGGGAGATCAGCAAGCCCAGCAGCTGGACAGACAGGTGGACAGACAGGTGGACAGACAGGTGGACAGACAGGTAGACAGACAGGTGAGCAGTCAGAAAAACATATCTTCTTATAAAGAAACTTTTTATTTCAGTTTCCCGCCTAATTATTTGTTAATAGTTGAATTTGTTGTTGTTTTTGTTTATGCGAGCGAGAAATTGAAACCAAAGGACAAATCGTCTTTTATTGACTTGGGAGTCTTTTTAGCTCCAGCCCCTGGTGGCCCTCGGCGGTATCGCACTTTAAGGCACTTTCCCGAAAAGAGAGATAAACAAGGGAAAAACAGCGGCGCTTACTGCGGTGACGGCAAATCCGAAGCAGATGCCCATGACGACGTGGAAGAAGATGTCGACGTACATTATGATGGTGTCGGCGCAGCTCTGCGGAAAACGAGACGGAAAAACACGGTCGTTATCGAGAAACACGTCCGGCTGGAGAACTGGACGCTGTTTGGATCGGCCGGTCCTGAGATACCTGAGAATAGATCTGGTCCGGGCCCGAGGCTCCCTGCATGGAGACAAAATGGGCTAATTAGCAAAGATTAAAAAAAAGAAAAGGCAGCGTTTGAAAGTTTCCAGAAAGTCACCAAATAAATCCTCATCTTATAGTTTACCATCATTCATTCGTTTATCTCTTAATTTGTCTCAAATTCAGATGTCTTGTGTTTAAGTAAATGAGATTAACATTTTGTCTACGAGGTCAAAAGTCAAATGTCTCAAGTCATAAATCAGGTTAAACGACAGCAGATGTTTTTCCTTCGAGGTTACGAGCCGTTAAGCAGTTTTTCCGCGACACGTTGGACACCAGCTGGTCGTCGTCGCCGTTTATTTGATTTAACGTGTTCTCAGCCGTCACTACGGAGGCAGGAAATGGCCTCTTAACGATTCATAGGTTGTTTTTTTGGGGCCTTATGAATCGGAAACCCTCCGATTTCTAGCACAGTTTCTAAATTTGACATTCCAGTTGAATTGTTTTCTAAAACTCACCCGAGGTTTGGTTTTGCAGCCGTGTCCTCCCTGTGCGTTTGTTCTGTATGAGGACGAAGACTGGCATGTGCAGCTGTACGGGATGCGGTCGCCCCAGTCGTCGGCGCTCACCACTCCGCAGCAACGGGCCTGAAAACCACGAGCGAGTGCGACGTTCAGCGGGCGGTAACCGTGGAAACCAAGGCGACACCCGCGAGGGTAAAACGGTACAAAAGATATATTACGGTTTGCTGCAGCTCGTTCATCAGCGCCGTCATTTCCTGGTTGTCCATGATGGGCTTCACCAGTTCGCTGGAGGCGGACCTTAAGTTGTCCCGCATCTACGAGGGGCCGAAGGAACGCCGTCGGCGTCGAGGAAGACCGAAGACGAAGAACAACATTAGCGTCAGGACAGACTGGAAGGACGTCACCGTCAGACGGCAGAAGAGGGAAACGTACGAACAGATATCTCAGAGGATCGGTTACCTTGTTTCTTGCGACGGTGGCGACGATGCCAAAGATCATCATGATGACCATCCCGACGGCCATGAAGCACGCGAACTGGACGAGGAAAGAAAACATCGAAGCCCAGACTCGTCACTCAGTTCTTCATTTGTTTTTTATTTGCTGCTCGATTCTTTTATCGTTTGTTTTTTTTACGTACGATTTTAAGGGGGAGTTCTTTATCGGCGCAGCCGGCGTAGATTCCCAGGCAGGAGATGCCGAGGACGCCGATGGAGAAAATCCAACTCCATCCCAGACTGGGACTCCCGACGGCTGACAGCTGATCGGGACAAAGAATTATTAAATCATCCGATAAAGTGGAGAACGTTATATTAACGTGATATTTGACAAATAGTTGACAAATATTATCACCTAGCAACGCATATCAAAACGGTACACCGTGAATCACAAATGAACCGTCGTGCTTAAAAAGCTGAATTGAAACGGAGACTTCGAGAGCTGGAAGACGAAAACTGTTGTTATACTGAGCGTCTTATTTTTAGACTTCTGAAAACATTCGTTCTCGTACACTTCGTCAACCCTCCGAAACCGCATGTTTACTTCCGCATTAAGGAAACGCTTTGAGCCAAAACGTTGTGCATGCGACACCTTCGTGAAATAAACATGAAATAAACAAAGAGAAGTGAAACTGCAGCTGAAAAAATGGCAAATTTTGGTGACTGTCAACGACTCCTGCGTGCCTCCTTCAAAATAAAAGCCTTGCGGCAGAAATTATTTCAGATTAAATTAAATTTAGAGATGAGCTTCACGAGTTCGAACACATCACGTTTCAACTGTCACGATCAATCAGTTCATATATATATTATTTAATAAGAATGATTCAATTGTCACTTTTTTTAATAAGAGACAAAGACGGGAAGAGAAAGTGGAGAGGAAATGTGTAAATATATCTCAGTTCTCTGAGGAACCACGTGGGCATCGACGGATCTAAACCCTGCATCCTGGAGAGGTTGGATATAAACACGGGAGGAAAACCCGATTACACGTTTTGGGAAAAGGCAAAGAATGGAAAGTGAATTTGATTATTGCAAAGCGAAGAGCCAGAACTGTTATTCCACGGAGATTTCTTCTGCCGCTCTGAGCTTCTGATCTGATAACCGTCCTGTTTTGGTTTTTTTCCTGCAGCGTGGAAGTGAGTCGACCGTGTGAGAGTGGAAACTGCCTCCAGGCTGCATCTGTTCTGCATTAAGAAAAAAAGAAATCGCATGTGGCCCGCAGCCCGCCTCTGTATAAACACTGCCGGTACTTCAACTACATTTTTTTTATTTTTTTTTATCCATTTCTAAACAGGTATTATGTATTTCAGATGCTGACCGTCGTACGTCTAAACAAAATCAGGCTCTGTTTTCACCAAATGGAAAAGAAAACGGGTCTTTGTTTTTATTTGGAAAGCTTTAAAAGAGAAAAGTTTCCTGATTGAAACGTTTCGAGCGCATCGACACAAACAAACTCTTGACATGACATTTGTTTAAATTGTTGCGTCACGTCTGATATCCGGTTTGATGGCGAGTCACGTTGCAGTAAATCTGCTGCCAACAGACGTCGGAGGGGGAAACTGTTGACGGGTGTTTGGCAGAGAAAGCGCGAACCCGACAAAGATAACGGACAAAGAGGGGAAATCACGCAGCAGCACCAAGGGTTTTGATTTCATATTTGGGGGAAAAAAAGTGTGTGTGTGTGTGTGTGTGTGTGTGTGTGTGTGTGTGTGTGTGTGTGTGTGTGTGTGTGTGTGTGTGTGTGTGCGTCCACCGAAACTCAAAACCTCAAATGGTTGTTTTAACAGTTGTGCGTCAAAAAGTGTCAAATTATTCCTTGAACCAGAAGTGACCATATTTGGATGAGCAAGGGGCGGAGCCAGCGGTGGCACTGACCAAGACCCTGAAGGCGCTATGCCCCGCCCACCTGTAACCGAAAACCTGAATGGAACACAGGCCTGTCAATCAAACCAGACCTCCCCTCCCCCCATTAATTTGTAATTACTTAACAAATAATACCAAAAAAAAGATACGCAATCACACAAACAGACTGGACTGAACACAGATCATTAACCAGGATTGTTGTTGTTGTTGTTGTTTACCTGGTTGCTGTAGGCGGTGGCTTTCACTGTCCCGAATATCATCAGACATCCGAAGATCTGAGGAAAACAGTATCACAGAGTTAGTTCAACAAAATTATAAAGCTCCGTGGACGTAGGTCCAAAAGTGCCAAAAATGAAATATACATTATTATTTTAAGATATTTAGAAAAGAAAACATGTTTGATGTTTGTCATAACTTTAAAGAGCATTTTTGCCTTTATGTGTTGTTGTTTTTTGGGTTTTTTTTTTTAAAGGACTTAAAAAGCTTTAAAAGTGACTGGAAATTACTGTCAGAGGTGTAATTTCTTCCAGGCTTTGTATGCGTAGCTGTTCCCTGCTGAGGTTTGGACGTCTGAGGAGCGCCTGCTATTTCTAAACTGGGACACTTGGGGGCGACAGAGAGCTGAAAAACGTCCTTTCAGATCCGATGACATCGAACTGAAGGATGGTTGAAACCTCAAACAGACCTCATGAGAAACCTCTACAACTTAATTTAATAAAACTTAATTTAAATCCAAATAACCTGGAACAAAAATAAACGGGAATTTAACCTTGTGTGCATGATCAAATATTAAAAAAAAACTAATTAGAAAGATGTTACACAGTTGAGACACATTTAAACTTTGACTTCTTATTTTTCAGACCACATTTAGTGTTATTCTTTTGCGCAAATTCATTACGTGTTTTACACAGGAAGTGTGTGTGTGTGTGGGGGGGGGGGGGTGACCTAATTACCACACAGGTCTTCGCTGCTTTCCCTGCTTGATTGCAGGTTTTGGGTGTTTTCCGTTTGTCTTTTACTGGAAGTCACCTTTTGGTTTTTTTTTTGCTGTTATTTTGTTGCTTCATTTGAGCAATAAACAAAATCTAGACCTGATTATTGTTTTGGAAAATGTAGGTTTTGTTGAACATTTTTTCACAGGAACTCTTAATTTGACCAAAACACTTGTTGATAGTTACTTTAAATAAATAAACTTATTTTAGGATTTTAGATGTTTTTGGTTTAATGCTAGTTTTTTTTTTTTTTAAGAATCTTTTTAAAGTGAATTTTTTTCTTCTTTTTTTTTTCCCCTCCTTTTTTCTTTAATAAAAGTTGAAAATCCCAAATAAATCACGGAGTTTTTTGTTGTTGTTTCTAAACAATCTAAGATCAGAGAAAAAAAAAAACCTCCTGAGTTCACAGTTTTCTTTCGGCACCAACATAAATGATTACGTAATAAACAAAACTACCTGAAGACACAAACAAAAACACAAAAACTCACTAAAAGTGTAAATAAAAATGAGAAACTTACCGCAAACACCACATTGAAGAAGATAAAAAGGCACTTGAGGCATCCGTTAATTTTTGCCATCTTTGGTTTTTTTGGGGTGATTGACTCCTCGAGGTGAAGCAGCCTGTGAGATGATGTGCAGCAGTGTGAGCGCTGATAAACTGCCTGCAGAGTGAATGAAGACGAACACAGAACCACAACACATAGATCTGATCTGCTGCCAAACGCAGGAATTCACAGAGGACCTTGCAGGATTGCAAAATCACCAAATCTTCACGTTTTCAGCTTGAAAAGTGAAAACAGAAACTTTATGAAGTCAATAAAGCATCTAATTAAAAAAGGTTTTAAGTAAACTACAGTTGAAGATGTGTTTGTTTCTTTTCTAACTTTTTAGAAAACTTTTTGAAAAGAGGCATGGGAGCAGGAAGAAAAAAAACTGTGGGCAGAGAAAGGGGGGCGGGAGGGGGTTGGCCACGCCCCTTTCCTAGAATCATGGTGTCGCAACATATTCATGAGCCGGCCAAAAAAGAAAAGAAAGAAGAAACCAACCCAGGACAGTTTGTAAGGAGTCATAACGAAACTCAGGTCAACAAAATAGAAGTAAAATGTCCTTATTATATTTATAGAAAATTGTAATTCTCTTTAAAAATGATTTCCAGGTTTAAAAACACTTCCTCAAGCTCATAAGTAGCTTTTCTGGCTGCTTCTATCAAAAGTGAATTAATTCAGTGGCAGTTTTTCATTTTCTTTTATTAATTATTATCCAGGGACTCGGAGCAGGAAATCTTGCCGACTGGAGGTTGCGTTCAGGAATGTGCAGGTTGGAGCTGTTAAGGTCTTTTTATTTACGAGTCTTATTGTTAAAAGTGTTTACGAGAGGAAACAGGACAACCGCACGATCACGGCACGTAAGAAACACAAAATCAAATGCAAGCTACGAGACTGAAAACCAAATATTGGACGGCTGAGATCTTCGGGCCCACTGCTTTAAAAAAAAAAAACAGCAATGAATTTGTCGTGGAAATCACCGCATGGGCTCAGGAACACTCGGCTGTAAGCGTCATCATCTGATTAACCTTCGTCTTCTCACACAGTATTAAACGAACTCTTCAATTCTGTGACACTACAAATCAACTCTGTCTTTAGTTGCCAGATTTACAGCCAACCAGCGCCAGCTGTTGCCGCAGCAACTGGTAAAAACTAAAAATAGGAAACGTATAAATCACACCGGGTGGAAGGAGAACTGCGTTTCATCAGCAGCAGCTCTGAAGGAGAAACGAAAGTGTGACTTATGTCACAGCTGAAGTTACCCTGCAGATGTCGTAAAAGGAGATGAATTATTCATCTGCAACCTTCCTGTTGATCTTCACATGAATCTTTGTGGTTTTGTAAAAGCCTTGTTTATTTGAGCTGACTCACAGTTGGAGCTCTTCGAGGTCTCAAAATGGACTTGACTCATTAGTACAAAATGCCGAGCAGTTATACAGCCGTCGGGTTCAGGAGCCTCCGGTCTGCCGTCGCCATCTCGTGTTTTGTGGAGCCGGAAGTTGACCATATTTGGAAATCAAGGCACTGAAACCAGAAACACGAAAATTGTCCTGACAGGTTTTATTGGGGAAGAAGCTGCAGGTGGGACAGATTGGAAGAACTGGGAGCAGGTGAGGTGGGCGGGGCATGCGGGAGACCTGGAGGGAGGGGCGGGGGGAGCGGAGGGGTGGAGTAACACACTTACTTTTGAAAAGTTCAAAATGGAGTCAAATCCATCAAATACTTGTTGAGATATTTCAGTCTGGGTTAAAAGTCTCTCCTCAGTTGATACTTTCGTTTGTTAAATGAGAGACTTTGAAATTTAATTAAGAGTTACTTCTATTTGCATCACGGCAGCATCGAGTCTCACGTTGTGCTGAAACACTTGGCTGGAAACTTCCGTGGATTCCTGCGACAACCACCACTTCTCTAAAGCTGTTTTACTTACAACGGGAGACTTCTCAACGAATTTAAAAAACAACAAAGACTTTAGATCAGGGGTGTCAAACATACGGCCCGCGGGCCAGATCCGGCCCGCCAGGGGGTCCGGCTCGGCCCACCGGATTACTTTGCTAAGTGTGAAAATTACAGAAAGACATAAATTGCATTTCTATGAGAATATGGAGGTTTATGAGTACAAACGTTTTGTTATTTTTTTTTTTTTTAATCGATCCAGTAATTACTTCAAAAACAGCGTAAATGCGACGTCTGCTCCGGAGGAAGAAGCGCTCGCTGCGAGGGAATCTGCAGAGGAGAGCCGGGGCAGAGAAACAGTCAGCTGATGTCTGAGTTTTTGGTCTTTATGTTTCTAGTTTATTGTAGAAAGACCTTAAAATAGGATTTATCATCCAAAAACCTTCACCAATGATTTAAACAGAGAAATATTGTCGTTATGTATGCGTTATTATGCTATGATTTTACTGGTCTGGCCCACTTGAGATCAAAGTGGGCAGGATGTGGCCCTTTAACTAAAATGAGTTTGACACCCCTGCTTTTGATCCAACAAATAAAGGAAGATGTGTCGGTTAAAAAAGCAAAAGGAGATTTCGGTTTTCACGCTCGCTCTGAGAAAAAAAATGATGAAAGTATGCCCACATAGTAGAATGAAGGTCACGTCACCGAGGCAGCGAGCTTCTGCAGGAGCTGCTGCAACAAACATACAAGGAAACACTTTAGACGCAGTCTGATTACTACATTTAAACATAATTACGTTTCCTCTCCAGGAAACTGCTCGCAAATTATGCAAAGATCGCTCGTTAATCAAAGACGACCGAAATAAATGTTTTACGTGTCAATTGAAAACAAACAACGATGTTCGTTTTGTTTGGAGTCGCTTCTGTTGCGTGTCGTCTGAAAGATCTGCGGCTTCTGAGCAATAAACCGAGAAAAAAAAAAAAAAGGTGTGAAACGATGACGGTGGAATGACAGTAGGGCAGCGGACGTGTTGAGGTTCGACCTCATGCTGATGCTGTTCTCAGTGTTTGACTTTCTCTGGTGGGAAGATTTGGTGACGGACATCGGTCTCGTGGAGATTAAATTGCGTTTAAACGATGCCGTGTTGTTTGTTTTTTACTCTCCAGTCCGGTTGGAAACGCTCGTTTAACTCCGGACAGAAAACCTCGGTTTGAGGAAAGCCCCGCGAGGGATGAGGAGCTGCTGTGATATTGAGCTGCGACTCCGTCGGAAAGTATTTTTAGGCGCCGTATCCTGCTGGAGTTAAGAGTTTTTAAAAAAAAAATGTGTTTGTTTGTTCTGGTGTCAGATTAAAGGACTTTCGGTCATCGGACTCTGACCTTGAGATGTCTCGGACACAACGGTGGCTCGGATAAAAGAGGCCCGGCTGTCATACTTCCTGTATTTGTCGCAACATAAAAAGACCTGGAAAGCGTTTGCTCTTGCGAAGGTTGCCCTGATGGTGGCGCTGGAGGACACGTCGGGTCACCAAAACTAAAAGCTGCAACCGTAATAAACTATTATAAAATGCATTTGTTTCAGAATATGTCATAAACTGTCACACAAAGTCCATCAGAAGTGTTTTTTTTGTTTTTATCTTGTCACCAAAGTCATTGAAGTTCATCCTCTGGGCACCGTGAATATCTACATCATGAACTTTTACAATTGTGTTTGATTTATCTCAAACTAAGAGTCTAAAATCAGAAGGTTTCATCCATCAGGGTTAGAAGCGGTTTTACTGGACTGTATATCATTAAGATGAATCCTCTGAGGATGATGAACCTTCACAGTAAATTCCATGACCAGTTGTCATTTCATAATTTGAATGAACCACCTAAATCATTGGGGTTCATCCTCTTAAGACCATGAACAACATCAGTGAAATTCTGTTTGTCCAACATAAAACTGGTTCATCCTCTGAGGAGCATTAATGTGCTCGGTACTTTTGGTGACAACCGGCATTACCTTTTGTACAAATTAGTTCTGATGACGTTTATCCTCTGGAACCGTTGCTGGGCGACCAGTTGCATCGATCGCTTGATAAACAAAAAGTCATTAATGCTTTAATATTTTATCTGGAAGAACGAATTCCCACGACAGATCATTTCTTTAATGATGGCGGAAAATAATGGAGCCTGTGAGGAGAAGGAGGAGAAGGAGGAGAAGGAGGAACTCTCCCTCCACTCATTATATCTCTGCACACACACACACACACACACTCTCACTCACACACACACACACACACACACACACACACTCTCACTCACACACACACAAACACACACACTCTCACTCACACTCACACACACACAAACACTCTCTCACACAAACACACTCTCACACACACACACACACACAAACACACTCTCACACACACACACACACACACACACACACACACACTCACTCACTCACACACACACACACACACACACACACATACACACTCTCACACACACACACACACACATACACACTCTCACACACACACACACACAGTCCAGAATAAAAACTATAAAATAACGATGACAAACATTTTCCACGTTTAATTGTTGAGTCGGATCCTCTTGAACTTTGACGTCTCTCCGACCGGTTCTTTGCCCTCCGACCGGTTCTTTCCCCTCCGACCGGTTCTTTGCCCTCCGACCGGTTCTTTGCCCTCCGACCGGTTCTTTGCCCTCCGACCGGTTCTTTCCCCTCCGACCGGTTCTTTGCCCTCCGACCGGTTCTTTGCCCTCCGACCGGTTCTTTCCCCTCCGACCGGTTCTTTCCCCTCCGACCGGTTCTTTCCCCTCCGACCGGTTCTTTGCCCTCCGACCGGTTCTTTCCCCTCCGACCGGTTCTTTGCCCTCCGACTGGTTCTCACGGCCTCCACGATTAAAACTCTGTTGACTCGCGGAGTGCAACGACCTGTTTGTTGTGAGATCAAATTATTTATATTTTTAAATGAAGATAATTTATCAAATAAAATAAACATCAGTTTGTTCGTCGATACTTTCTGACATCTCGGTTCCAATCGAATTCATAAGGACGTCTCCTTTTTCTTTTTCTTCTTCTTTTTTTTGGACCTTTGACTTCCCGTCCTCGAGGTGAATCATCCGGCGTGTCGATGTCGACCGCTCGGACGGACGGAGGTTCGTTTTAATTGTGTTTGGAGTTTAACGACGGCGTTGCATCATCGCTCATCCTGACCGGCAGATGACCGACAGACACAACCGGGGGGGGGGGGGGGGGGGGGGGGTGTGATTCAATCACTAAACTCACTAATGAGGAAGTGACTGAATGAGCATCGAGATGAATGGAGATGAGATCTACAATCCCGTCCATGGTGTTCTGGGTCTGGCCTCGTCGCCACGACGACCGGTGTTGATGAACGGTGTTGATGACCGGTGTTGATGATCGGTGTTGATGAACGGTGTTGATGAACGGTGTTGATGACCGGTGTTGATGACCGGTGTTGATGACCGGTGTTGATGACCGGTGTTGATGATCGGTGTTGATGAACGGTGTTGATGAACGGTGTTGATGACCGGTGTTGATGACCGGTGTTGATGAACGGTGTTGATGACCGGTGTTGATGACCGGTGTTGATGACCGGTGTTGATGACCGGTGTTGATGAACGGTGTTGATGAACGGTGTTGATGACCGGTGTTGATGACCGGTGTTGATGAACGGTGTTGATGACCGGTGTTGATGACCGGTGTTGATGAACGGTGTTGATGAACGGTGTTGATGACCGGTGTTGATGACCGGTGTTGATGATCGGTGTTGATGACCGGTGTTGATGACCGGTGTTGATGACCGGTGTTGATGAACGGTGTTGATGACCGGTGTTGATGACCGGTGTTGATGACCGGTGTTGATGACCGGTGTTGATGAACGGTGTTGATGACCGGTGTTGATGATCGGTGTTGATGACCGGTGTTGATGACCGGTGTTGATGACCGGTGTTGATGAACGGTGTTGATGACCGGTGTTGATGATCGGTGTTGATGACCGGTGTTGATGAACGGTGTTGATGACCGGTGTTGATGACCGGTGTTGATGACCGGTGTTGATGATTGGTGTTGATGACCGGTGTTGATGAACGGTGTTGATGACCGGTGTTGATGAACGGTGTTGATGACCGGTGTTGATGAACGGTGTTGATGACCGGTGTTGATGAACGGTGTTCCAACAAAGTGTGAAACTTCCGTAAAAGACGTAATTATTTAGGAGCGAACTTTATTCATTCACGCAATAAAAGATGCTTCACGATCAAATCTAAATACATCGTTCACGACGTTATTGCTTAAATCTTTCTTCATTTTAATTTGTATTTACTGGCTTCAAAAATAAAAAGTGTTTAAGATTATTTTTTTTTGCGTAAAATTTTTTGCCTTTTTATTTTTTATTTCATAAAACGTTTATAAGCTCATGAGTCAATAATCCTTTTCAGAGACCGTTGGCTCTTTGTGTGTTTTTTCCCATCATGCATCACTAGTCTCTAGTCTTCTCGGTAATCTAACCGAAGCTTTGTGAAATTGGCATCTCGCCAAAAACACAACGACAACTGCAGTGGAGAAAAAAACAAGTTCCTCAGTCAACAAAGATAAAACAGTGAATTTCATTTCAACAGTCTGACATTTTTACTTTCATTTCCCCTGAAATGAAAAAGACGTTAGACGTGTTTCAACAAAATGAAACTTGCTGGAAATTATTAGAAAAGAAAAAGAAGGCAGGAAGAGACAGTTTATTTATTTCTATTTTCACTTAAAAACACTTTATACACATTTTTTTTTTTAAATGTGTTTTCTTGTGCAGATAAGTGGAAAAAAACTCAGAAATAAAGCAAAGAGACAAAGTTCCAACATTTCCTGTCTCTCGACAAACTAACAAATAAACAATACCAAAAATATTCAGAACTAATCAAACTGTACAAACACATCAAATTCATCTCCAGCTGCAGTGACAGCTGGACGGAAACCAGACAGAAATACTTTGTTTATACGAGCTGCATCTTGAGGATCTGATTTTAAAACAAACTCAGAAGCCGACTTCAATATTTATATTTTGAACACCCTGTCTCATTTAAATCAATATTTATTTTAATTTTACATCATTTTTTTGAGGTATTTAACTTCTCAAATTAGCAGCTCATGAATGAGGTGGAAACAGAGCAGAGTGACGCCTCCTGTCAGAACAAATGATCTCATCGTGGCTTTCGGGAGGGAGATTTCTATCTCAGCTCGCTTCTTTAAAAACAACCTGAAACTAGTCGCGCTTCTGCAAATCAACCGAGCAGCTGGAGAGGAATTTAAAAACACCTTTCACCAGCTGGATATTTAAATTGATATCTAACGATCTTCATCTTTAGTTTGGAAGATGACTCCTGGAGAGTTTTCTGTTCATCGATCTGATGTCGCCTTGGAAACGCTGATGATGCTGAGAAAGTTTAACCTGCACTCCTATTTACTTTTAACTTATTATTTATTTTCATGATTACAGCTTTTATGTTATGTTTTTAACTATTTCTAGTTTCTTAATTTAGTTTTTTTATTTCACTCTATTTTACTGCTCTGACTCTTATTTCAACTTTTATATCTTTTAGTTTTTTAATCATCTCTATCTTTTTGTGTGCATTTAATTCAAACAGTTTTTATATAAGTTTCAATTATTATTATTATTATTATTAAGTCTTCACCTGTCTGTCAAATTAGCGTTCTGTCAATCACCATTTACACAATATTATTGTATTGAAGTTAGTTTTATTTATGGAGCTCATTTTTAATACAAGTTGTACCAACGAGCTGCAAAACATCAAACATAATCAAAACAATTTGGACTGGAAACACAAAATAAACAATAAAACAAAGTTAAAGAAATGAAAATCAATATGAAAACAAGAAAACAAAAAAAAACCACACGCGGATAAACAGGAAAAACTTTTTTTTTTTTAAATAAAACGGACTTTATCTAATAAATATGTTTTTAATCTGAATTTGAAGACTGGAAGTGAAGTTTAGACAAAAAGTTTTATTTTTAAATGTTAAAACAGAACATTAGTCAGCATCTGGTTGTTTTAACTATAATTTATTAAATTATTATCATCACTCCTTCAAATACAGGAGCTTTCATCAGTGAATCAATCAATATTTAACGATAAATTGTGACTTCGTAAACATTTATATGAATATTTATCATGAAAATCTTCCACATTATTATTTGAAGTGCATTTTTCTGATAATATTTATGTATTTTTCCATTCAACAGTTCAAACGCAGGACTTTTATTTTGTTGCTTTGCTACTTTTTACTTCCTGTACTCTTTACTCTGAAA
>NW_027185439.1:168976-171476 GCF_022577435.1 Embiotoca jacksoni
AGTTCTCTGTTGGTTTCTACCAAAATTTCTGCATTATCAGCATGAACAAACGCAATTAAATATAAATATAAATAATATTCACATTCAACGTGCCACGAGGAGTTTGGCAGCTGAATTTAAATGAAAATGTTGAAGACACTGTGCTGTGGTGTTGTGAGCTGCAACGCACACGTCGGCCTGCGGGGGGCAGCAGAGAGGCGGAAGAAAACAGAACGCTACCTGAGCTTGAACCTGAACCAGCGGCGAGGCGACGACCATCACAGCCACAAACTCCACGAACAACAGAGTGGAAAACTGGAGAGGACCAATCACAGGTTAGCTCCGCCCCCCCCCCCATGTGTGTGTGTGTGTGTGTGTGTGTGTGTGTGTGTGTGTGTGTGTGTGTGTGTGTGTGTGTGTTTGTTCTTCTATCTTTATCAGGACCACTGTGGGTTTTTAAAACCAGCAAAGTGAGGACGTTTTGTCAGAGATGTGACCCGGTTTTAGGGTTCAGGTTGGAACCGGGTTTTTTGATGAGAGCAGGTTTTTGTCTACTGGAGTCCCCACAATGATAGGAGAACAAACGTGTGTGTGTGTGTGTGTTTGTCTCACCACCAACAGCAGAGGTTTGATGTCCAAAGACGCACCGCAGACACCCAGAACGGACAGAAACACCGTGACCGGACCGAAGACCTGCAGGACCAGAAGCCCGTTGCTGCTGGACAGCTGTTCAAACAGCTGGACGTGAGACGGAGACACAAAGACACAAAGACGGACGCTGAATTCATCAACCACAATCTGATTTAAGCTGCAGAGTTCATTACTTTTTCTTTAAATAAAAACTTTCTGATTGCTGTTAGCAAAAAAAAATTAAAGAACTCAAAGCTCTGTGATTGGACGTCTTTTACTGAAATGCACCATGGGAGATGTAGTTAAACTCTCCTTAAGTCTTCTCATGATTCAACCAAAGTTTCATGTCCATAATTAAAGACCTCTGATTCAGTATTGTTCTCCAATAACACCGAGAGGCCACATTACTGCCTACATTACCCACAATGCAACTCAGTAGCTGTCAGTTCACTCAGAGTGTTATGTTCGCGGTGGCTAAAGTGTATAAAGGAAAAATACCTCAAATATTTCTACAATAAAAATACAACCAAAATAATATAATATAGACATTACTAATTTTAAGTGCTGCACTTACTTGGTAAAAAAAAAAAAAAAAAAAAAAAAAAAAAAATTATTTCTGGGGTTTAATTGTTTTCTATTATTTGATTTCCTATTTAGAGCAATTGTGTCAAATCTAATATTGATATTAACAATAATAATAATAATAATAATAATAATAATAATAATAATAATAAAAGGGGTTCCAAAAAATCACAACACAAGACGATAAAACTTTATTTTATTTCTGTTTACCTCTGCGACGGGCGTGTTTCCATCGATGGAGGAGAATCCGACGCCGATCATCACCACGCCGGACACCTGCAGGAACATAATAAGGATGGTTGAATATTATGGGATGAGTTCAGACTGCAGAGGAGAGAGTTTGTTGTGTTTCACAGAGGAGGAAGTCTTCAGCTGAATTCCTCTCAAACTGCTCGTCTTCCCGAGAGACGCGAATCAGCCGGGAACCGAGACGGAAAAAATATACGAAGCCAAAGCGACATAAAACAACCAAACATGGACACGAAGTGTCCAAGAAATATCACAAAATGAGCACAAACAAATGTCAACTGAACATGAAGACACACTGCAAAAATGTTTGAGGGTAAAAAGAAAGAAACAAAACAAACAAAATAAAGATTCAGTCCAACAATGAGATCAAATAATAAAAATAAAATTAAAAAAAGGAATATAAACAAATTGTGTTACGACAGAATAAAAACGTGTTCCTGTTCGCTCTGAATCATCAGAGAAAAGTGTCCAGAACTGGAACACGGAAACGTAAACAGTGCAATCAGCTGATAACGTGTAAACAACAACGATGCAGCGGCCAAAACAGGAAGCAGGAAAAAACAGGAAGCAGCATGACCGAGCGTTCGAGCAACGAGATTTCAAATCATTACATAATGAGCCAGAAAACAACAACCAAGGTAATGATGCATTAAATTATGATTGAAAGTAAAATCGTCAGCATTTCAAGATTAAAGACATTTTATACTTTGATTTTTTTTTTTAATCGGAAAAAAAGAAAACAACAAGAGGAACTGAAGAAAGATTAACCTGTAATTACACAACTAAACACATGAGGGCGAACTTTTGTAGTGTTTTTTTTAACATAAACACAAAATAATATTTATTGTTTAAAAAAAGGCCATAAATCTGATTTAGGAGAAACTCGTGAGTGCCCTCTGCTGGATGACCTCGAATAAATGTTTAATTGCATCTCTGTACTGATAATAACATCAGTCAATCTGTATTTGTATCATATTTATTTTGTATAATATTTATTATACAAGTTAGTGATTGATTATCAAGTTAATAAAAAGACTGGTTTCTGGATTTATAAAAAAAA
>NW_027185439.1:173976-176476 GCF_022577435.1 Embiotoca jacksoni
GATGATGATGGTTGTCAGGACTGTTGGTAGGTAGGTAGGTATATACTTTATTAATCCCAGAGGGGAAATTATTTATTTTTTGAATGGAGGTTTTTACAGTGAAATTTGGCCCTTTTAAAGCGAGTAATGAGGATTATTTTTTACGGAAGATGCAAAACAGCGGTTCTTTGAAATGAATAAAAAACAAAAGCTAAGATGCATAAGATGCAGACGGAGTCACAACACCTCAAATGACTCATTTTACAATCAGAATTTGATTAATTAGCTTTGAAAAGTCAAGAAAAGATGCATCATTTCATCCCTCTTTCAGAGAGCGTGGCGTTAAAATAGAAGTTGCGGGAATTTCTCACCAGACACCAGATTTGAAAAACTAGAGATTTAAGCAGCATTTTGTGAACTTGTTTGGATTTATATGTCAAATTTCTGCGCTTTAGCTTTAAAACATAATTAACGAGCGCCTCCATCATGAAAAAAAAAAAAAGGCAAAATCTACAATATCTGTCCAAGAAATACCTGAAAACCTTCAAATAATATGCAAATAATGAAACATTTAGTCATAACAAGCTGCTTCCTGTCAAAGTAAATCTCAAAATATTCATTTAAGTAGAGAAATTTGCCAATTTTAAACAACAACAACCAACAGCATGAAAAATAAAACCACTTAATAAAGCAAAAAAATAACAAATTCCAAACAATCAAAATTTAACTCTGTGAATGTTGTTTTTTTTGCGGCGAATAGATCGACGAAGATACCGGAGACACTTCAGGTTTTATCACCGCAATAAAAAAAAGAGTTGAAATATCTGTGAAGGAGGAAGTGAAGCGAGTTCTGGGATTCATCAGACGGACAGACGGACTTCCCTTCATCCTTTATTTCTGTTCCAACAGCTGAAACAGCTTTTTACAAACTTCGGTCTGCAGGCACTCAGAAACACAAGCAGCATCGACTACATCATCTCTTCTACTATCAGCACAGCATGCAGATCAAAGTGTGGTCCGGGGACCCGTCGGAGGTCCTGGAGGTGGAGCAGAGAGGTCAACAGGAAAAACATCTAAAGACGGTGAAATTCTTTGGTATTTAGCTTCTTTTAAATTTGATGTTTTTCGGTAACTTTATTTTACAGGTCCTTTTTTCAAGAAACTTTTCCTCATAATTTCCTGTTTTTGATTAAAAATTGAATTTTACTCATCAACGTTGTGGAAATATGTTCATCTGCTGAGAAGGTGGAATTTTTGAAACATAATCACATCAGAATTTTTCCACGGCAGCAAATCTTTGTTTGGAAGTTCTGACATAAAATCTTCCATCTTTGTAACGATTCATTTACGTGTTTTTTCTATAAAAAAAATCTGAGCGCTAACGAGCGACGGACAACAAACTGCCCGGAAATATTTCTAAAATGTGGCGCTAAATAGCTCCAAATCTTTTGGAAATTTTGAGGAAAGTTTCAACTAAATTTCCTTGTAAATAATGATTCGTGAAATAAACTGTAACTAAACAATATGGAAGCCCATTCTCACAAGTAAATTAAAAAAAAATTAAAGCATTAATTATGAATTCTCAGAAATTAAAATCTATTTATTAATAATTAAAGACTTAAAAGGATTTTTATTTAAAAATAATCAAGAAAAAATAAATCAAGTTTCGCTCCAAAAGATTAAACTCCAACTTCCATAATACAACAGCGTCAAATCTAAATCTTATTGTTTTATAATGATGATGTCATTATGATATATTGTGTCTTTAAAGGCGTATAGATGAACATAACATGATCAAACCACAACTTCAACTTCCTGAGGATTCTTTTGTATTATTTTCCCAAAAATGGCAGCAAGAAAATGTGACGGACACGAACGTATAGAAACCCATTCCTGCCAAAAAATAAAATTGTTATAAGAACATCAAAACTTTGATATAGTTTTTAATTGTAACAATTAGGAAGTCGATTTTAAGCATCTTTCACATAATTTGGACCTTTGTTAAAAAAAAACGTGCAAAAATCTACACGGATAAAAAATATAGTCGAGAGTGAAATAATTCAAGAATTTTTCCAAATCATAAGAAAATATAATATTAAAAAGATTAAATTATTTACTGATTGACTTATTTTATATTTTTTTGGGGCAGTAACAGTTTTTTATACATTCAAGTCTGTTTTTGTTCCTTTAGGCCTCAGCGGTTACAGACATGTAGACAAGTGTTTTTGTTTCACTTGTAATAAATAGCTTTGTTTTGACATGACGTCCATAAAGTAATCGTTATTACAAGTTATATATAATTTAAAAGGAACACTCTGATATTTTGGGGAAATTATTTGAATCCATAAAATGTCAATGCTGCAAAAACAGCTTTTAATTTGAAATAAATTGACTTTGCAATGTCTATTTGTTAACTTTACTTATTTAAAATAATTTACTATTTCACAATAAAGGACATATTTGCCCAAAGTGTTACTTATTCTGCATTTTTTATTTTTGTCACTCCTGGGACTCCGTACGT